>NW_022196903.1:30660655-30696261 GCF_008632895.1 Mastomys coucha
GGAGGGGAAACTGGGAATGGAGAAATTTACATGTAAATAAAGAAAATATCTAAAAAAAAAAAAATAGTAACCGGAGAGTAGAACTTAAAACATCCCTCTCTCTCTTCATCGGCTTTAGACAGTCATCTTGTCTTTAATGTGGCCATTAGCAAAAACCTCTTTTCAACCCTTTATGCTATTTGAATAGGAGTCAGCCCCAATTCCCCCTTCTCTGTACTGCCAGAATAACCAGTGGAGCTCATCACGTTAGAGTTGGTGATGAAGCTGAGAAGCAGGGAGTCCCACATCTATCATCCTTTGGTGGGAACCAATGGTAGAGTGGGAGTAAACATGAGGCTTTTCTCACCATTTCTCTCTCTCCACCTTTAGCAATCTAGCCCTTGGATAGTTCTTGTATGTGCAAGAGTAGTGAAACCTTGTTTCACATAGAACAGGATCATGATCCATTTTTATCTTGGTCTGACATCTTTTGATGATAGAACCTCAATCAAAGTTTCTAGTTCAATGTTCTGTTAAATGCACATACTCTCACACATTGCCATTGAATTTTCAGAAAATTTAAAGGATGCACACTGAAGACAAATGGAAGGAACATTTTTGCAATATCTACAAGATAGTTGGTGCTGAGAGAGACTAGCTTAGTCAGTGACATGCTTGATGAGCAGGCATAAGGACCTCAGTTTACCCTCAAGAATTCACATATAAAAAAAAAAAAACCAAGTACGTATATAACATGTACTTGTAATCCTAGTAGCAGGTAGAAGGAACCTGGCAGATCTCTGGGGCTTTCTGGCTAGTTTTCCAAGCCTAAATCAGTGAGCTTCAGATGAGTAAGAGATCCCATCTCAGGAAATAAGGTGGGTGGGACTTGAGGAATGACACCCAAGTTTGTCCTCTGCCCTCCATGCATATGTGTACAAACCTGCCCACGCACCTGTGAGCTTGTGTGCGTGTACACACACACACATACACACACTGTAATTGTACACAGCAATATAGGTAACACTAGGTAGAAGAATGGGTTAATAACATGTAGGTATTAAATGCTATAAAGCAGTTTAAACATGACTAAATTTATTAAGTATAAAAGCAAAGTTTAAGTGCTATAAAGCAGTTTAAACATGACTAAATTTATTGAGTATAAAAGCAAAGTTCAATATTATTTTAAGCCTTAAAAAATAAGAATATTCAATAGTTTTTAATATGCATGCTGTATTAGTTACTTTTGTTGTTGCTGTGAAAAAAATACCTGAGAATAGCAACTCAAAGGAGGTCTTAGTCTAACTCAGGGTAGGATCCATCATCATGGACAGCATCCATGGGCAGGAGTCTGGGGTCCTTTTTCACACTGCCTCTGTAGCCAAGAAGCACAAAGAGGTAAATTCTGATGCTGTTTTCCAGATCCTTTGAATTGAGTCTTGGGCCCATATTTAGGATGAGTCTTTCTTTTCAGTTGAACTTTTCTGAGAATACCCTGGAAGACATCCTTGAGTGTGTGTTTCCATGGTCAAGTGGATAATGAGTATTAACCACCACCCTTTGTCAACTTGACAGTTAAACACATGACTTTCAATCATAGCATTCTATAGCCAGTCTCTAGAGACTCCTTTTCATTTTATTATACCAAATGAATTTAGTCTATCTCCAGAAGTCCCCATAGTCATTAATAGTCCCAGTGCAGCTCAAAAGTCCAATGTCTCTTCTGAGACTCATGGAAATCTCTTTATTTTTGTCCTTTAAGTTACATGCTTCATATATACAATATTACAGAATAAACAGTTTAGTTTCAAAGGAGAACAATGAGAAGATATCGAAGAAATACTTGACCAAGGCAAGGTTGAAACTTAGCAGGGCAAACACCAAACCATGAAGCAACACCACCATTCTTTGAGGATCACGATAGAATTATATGGGCTCTAAAAGTGTTGGGCATCCCTAGTCCTACAGTTTGGTCTCCTGTAGCATATGTAGCCTCTCTCCTTGGCCATCTCTACACTGACTACAGCTTTCTATGGTAAGCATCCCAAGTTTCTGGCATCATCCTGGGGTATCTATTCTAATCACTTACTTTCTTCAAAGAGTTCTGCTTAGGGCTCCTTGAAGGGTATTTGACACCCACATTGGTTGGCATCAGAGGCTTTTTGGGCAGGCATCCACAACCCCTCATAGTTGAACTGTCTACATCTACAAAATCAGTACCATGTAGATAATTCTACATGTTCTGCTGCCAGTTTGAGATTTAGCCTGGCTCCTTTGCATCACACATCTGTGTGTCTTTGAAACTGACCCTAGAGAAACATATCCCTGGGTGGCTGCCTTGGATCAGGGAGCTCCTTCAACAATATTCTCAATCCAGGCCCTGTTTTTTCATATGTAATGCACTGTTACAAGCTGGAACCTCTACTGGGTGGGTCTTGTCCTCAGGACACTTTTCCTACTGTCTCACTACATAGCACCAATTTTCTCTTTAATGATGCTAATACCCTTAAAAATTGTAACTGTTTTTATCCACATGTACTTGGTTGACAATTTCCCTTACTGTCCTTTCCCCAACCAAAATGCAGATTTTTGCATCTTTCTTTGTTGCCTCACTGTCGATCTGACTAAGATCAGTGAACTGTAACCATGCCACATGCGTGCATACCATCCTGTGTTGAAATTTCCCCTGCCAAATAAATGAGTCTATTACCTTTGATATTAACCTCACTCAAGATTTTAGGACATGAAAAGAAAGAAGTCAGAGTCTGAATTGCTATAATATCAAGTGAATGACCCCTGGCTCAGTTGCTGATAGTCCTGCTCCTCTCTGACCCTCATGAGCTGGGCCTTCACTGTTTGCCTTTCTCAGTGTTCTGGTGTACAACCTCCCACCAGAATAGCTCCTTAAATTCTGCTTACAAGATCCTAAGCTTTGCCAGCCCGCAGTTCCAAACTCTTCCACAGACTTGTTCCAAACACCTACAAGCACTATGGTAGGTTTATCAGAGCAGTAAACTGCTCCTGTGTTAGTTACCTTTCTTATTGTTGTGAATGAATGCCTGGCAAAAGCACCTTAAGGAAGGGTTCATTTGGCTCATCTTTTGAGGGTACAGTCCATCATGATGAGGAAGTATATGGGCAACAGCAGCTCTAGATATAATGTAAGGAGTGAGAAGCCACTGTCTACATGAAACTGCAGTCAGAAAAGCAGCGATAGATGAGTTCTGGTGCTTAGCTTGCTTGCTCTTTTTTACCCTGTTCTGGATTTCAGCTCCTGGGATAGTACTGCAAACATTCAGATTGTCTCTGCTAGCTAAACCTTTCTGGAAATAATGTTTTAAGAAAAAAAAAAAACCCTACATTATTCAAAGCTCTAAACTATTGGCTTAAAATTTAACTGTGAGAACTAATATTACTTATTTAATTTTATTTTTATTTTTTAAATTATTTACTATTTTATGTATATGTGTGTTTTACCTGAATGTTTATTTGTGCACCAGTACATGCCTGGTATCTACAAAGGCCAGAAAACTGCATCAGATCCTTTGCTATTGAAGTTAAATATATTTGTGAGGCATCATGTAGACGTTGGGAATTGAACCTAGGCCCTCTAGAAGAATAGCCAGTGCTTCATCTCTATAACAGATGACTAATTTAAGCTTATTGGAATTATTAATTGTAGCATCATCTACATAACAAAGTTGGGGATTTGGAATTCTTCTCAAAGATGCTAAATGCCCTGTGTCTTCATCTCTAGCTGGTACTGTTGGGGGGTGAAGGAACCCTTAAGAGATGAACCTTTTAGGAAGTTTCAGGTCATAGAGGCAAGCCCTTGAAGGAACTAAGTCCTTCAAAAGTGACTAGTTCTAGTTCCTTCATTAATTTTGTTCTTTTTTTTTTTCTAATCATGAGGCAAATGGCTCTGCTCTGCACTTCTACCATGATAGCCACTCCACCATGGGCTCAGAGAAACAGGACCAATTGGTTATAAGCAGAGAGATCTTTAATTGAACCAGTATGAACCCCCTTTTTGTCTCCTTTTACTTTTCTCATGTATATGTTTGTGTATGCTTGTATAGTTGTTCACATATGTATGATACACATTGAGCATGTAGAGCCTCAAGGTTGACTAGCGAGTCTTCCTCAACCATTTTGTGTAGTCATTGATTTTGGGCTCTCAATTGAACCCAGAGCTCATCAATTGGCTAGTTAGCTAGTTAGCGTACTTCAGTGATCTTCTGAGTACTGGGATTAGAGGTGAGCTGCCACACTGAACAAGTGCTTTACCACCAATGTCTCTCTCCAGGCTCTTTTCTTTCTATAAGCTGATTTACTTCAGGCATTTATCATAGTAACAGGAAGTTGATTCTTACAGTGGTATTGTGTAGGAAGTGACACTTCATTTCTTAACAAAAGATGTTAATGGATGGAGGGCCTTTGTCCCTGAGATGTCGACCAGCTATCTCTTTCACTATGTATCAATTGTTTTCTTTTTGAAGTTCTATGCAAAGCATAAATCTTCTGTTCAGTGTTTGTTCTAGTTCAGTCTATGTGGAGAGCTTCCCTTACCATCTCCTTACGTGTCAAGCCCTGGGAAGGGCAGGTTATTGGACCACAACTCCTCTTTTCTCATTTGACTATGTGGCCAGAACACATGGGTTCTTTCCTTTTTTTGTCAGGATCTGCACTGACTTTCTGTGGTCCTGTGGCTCCCACTGGTAAATCAGGATGTTGTTTATGAATTCATGTACATTTTCCTACACACACACACACACACACACACACACACACACACACACACTTCATACTATTAAAGTCAATCAGGGCATATATTCAGCAAGTCTATGGTACTAGTCAAAATTCTGATCATATTCTCTGAACATTTCCTTGTAACTTGCTCCTGACTATTCAGTTTGACTTAGTATTTATCAAACATTTGTTATGTACCAGGAACTTCACTGGGTGTTGGTAGTCAAGAGGACAAGCAGCATGTGACTCCTCAGACCTGTGCCTGTTGACTACTGATCGCCTTTTAAACTTCTCTGTATGCTGAAAACAAGTCTTAATAGTGGTCCATCTTGTCTGCTGACCCTGGGTTCATATTTCTGGCTACATGGTAAATGTTTTCCCTATATGTTTCTCAAACTAAGCATGATGAAAATTATTTACTCCCATTTTGAAGTTCTTTCTCTTCCTGATTTCCTAGTTCTTTTTGCCTTAGCTTGAATCCTCACCTGTCAACCCTCCTCACTATTCCCTTCCAATAACTACTAAAGGATTCCAGTATTTTTCTAGCTCCATTGCTGCTCTAGCCCTCGCTGTCTCCAGTCTGGACTACCCTAATTGTTTATTTCTCTCTTTGCTTCCATTTTATCCACTGTTGTTAGCAGACTTTTTGAAATGTCCTCTTGCCCTGTCACTGCACAGAAAACCATGAGTACAGGGTAAAGTCCACTAATCTACTCCAGTATTACTGTCTTTCATTCTAGGAGCCAATCTTTCTTTGCAACTTTATCTCTGAGTATTCACTTCATGCAATCCTAGGGCTATTTAGAGTTCTCTAATTAGCAGGAAGATTACTACAGATACTATTTGGTGAACATTTTCACTGGTGTATTGAATGGTGCCTTTTGATTTTGTATCAGATATTTCTGTACATACCTGAACACGCTTGTGTCTTAGTAGTGGTTCTTAGTGTGCATCATCTAGGGTCTTCTAAGATATGGATGCTTAGGTTTCCTCTTCCAAAGATTTAGAAGAACCAAAGATGTCCTGGTCTGGACATCAGGATTTTAAGTTTCTCCCAGGTAATTCCCATGTGATTCTTGGGATGAGAACCTCTGGCTTCTCATGAGGATGCTCTATATAATATACTGCTAGTGCTATCACACAGGATGAAGAAGGAAGACAACAGAAATACATTTCTGAGCCACAACCAGGTAAGGAACTACTTGTATTTTGCTCATTTGGTATTGGGAACCATCTTGGTTAGCTATCCTTATTCTTCCCTATTGGACCCAGCCAGAGCTTGCCAGCTGACTAGGTTAGCTAGCCAGCTTGCCCTGGACATCTCTTGCCTCTGCCTTCTGAGTGCTGGAATGAGAGGGAGCCTCCCATAGCCTCTCTGCTTTCGGGTGGGTTCTGGAACTGCCTGGTATCAGTCTGGCTTTGCTGTTGTGGGTCTAAAAATCTTACTAGGAGTTGCCTTTAATAGCGTACAATTTGTAGAACAAATATCTGGGGTTATAAAAGCATCTTCCAAAGGAGGAGGGTTTATATTCTAATTTAGATGCCAGATTTCCCCCATCACCCTAGGAGGTCTCTAAGAAAAACACAAGCAAGGACTCTCACAGCACGTCATAGGCAAAGGCAAATGAATCATGTTCTAATTGTAGATTTTCAACACAATGGCTACAAGTGTGTCAGAAAAGCCAAGAAAATTATTTGCTATAGATAAATAAAAGCTTCTGAACTTTTAATGTTTATTTTTAGGTAAATAAAAGAGGCTTATTTTATGTTTGTAACAAACTTAGTGCCTGAAATATTTTAAGCACTTGCATACTTTATTTTGTGCCAGGTTATGCTGGCATACAAAGTTCCCAAAGATGATATATTTAAAATGAAAGAATGTTCCAGGGAAGAATGCCATAACCTGGGTGATGAACTGTTACTTAACAAATAGTCACTTATCCTAATGTCCAAAATGTATCAGTCTTAGCATTAGCATGGAATTTCCTTCTGCTTTATAGATCAAGACTGGATTTCTTCCAAAAACCTCTGGGTAAAGTTACTCAGAAATGTCACTGAGTAGCTAGCTTGCAACTTTTATTTGGGAATAAAAATGTCTTACTCTTTGCAGAGGTAGAGATTAGCTTCACCTTTTTTGAGATTTGAGGTGAGGATTTTGACTCCATTCTGTGCAACTTGGAAGATGTGTGTCAACTTCTCAATCTCTGAAATAAAATTATTAAGAACAAAATAGTAAGGGGTGGTGATAAGTCACGTTGCTGCTTGTGTACACATTCCTCTTGCTCTCGCTAGATATTAAGTTGTTGAAATAAAGTCCTTATATTGGTTTATAAGCCAATTCAATAAGGCTGTGATGATAAATCTACTTTCCCAAATAGTTGGAAGTTGTTCAATAAGCAAGGGGCGTTATAATGCCTGAGATTTTTGTAAATGGTTGTTCTATATTATGGACTGCAACTTTACTTAGCATGTTAACAAAACAAAGTCTCAATACACGACAAAGCACCTTGGAAATCTACTGGATTCCACAGGATCCCATCTCTTGCTTTCTCTTGCCTCTACTGCTGAAAACTTTCATCCCTTTTGTCTCTTAGAGGATGTTGCCTCCATTGTCCATGTCTAGGACTTTTTCAAGAGGCATGGATATTTAGTTTTATTTAATTTTAAAGCCAGATTAAAATTACAGTTGTTGGCTACTTCTTATTTCCATGTATTATTTATACTGTCTGTCCAAACTGCTGAGTCTTTCCTCAATTTGATTTTTCTAGATCACCCATTACTTTGTTAGTCATGGATTAGACCAGGGGTGTTTAGGTTCACATTGGACTTCTTTTTTGAAACCATGAATACATGGATGCTAGTTACTTTTTGTGATGGTTGAATGAGAATGTCCCCCATAGGTTCAGATGTTGGAATATTTGGTCCCCAGTTAGTGGTGATGTGAGGGTAGGCTTAGGAGATGTGGCATTGTTGGAGGAAGTATGATACTGGAGGCAAAATTGAGAGTTAGAAGGATTGCAACATTTCTAGTTCACTCTTTTTGTCCCTTCATGCTGTGGTGATTCAAGATGTGAGTCCTCAGCTTCTTCTTTTTTTCCATGTCACTGCTCAGCCATCATGGACTCTAAACCTATAGAACTGTAAGCCCCAAATAAATCCTTCCTTGTATAGTTGCCTTAACAATGATATTTTAGCACAGATCAAAAAAAAAAAACCTAACTAACATTTTTCAAGGTTTAGGTGAGTGGCAGCTTTGGAATAAGAATCACAATGTCTAGTAAATTCAACCACAGTATATTATTCAACAACTAGTAAGCTTAACTGTGTACAAGGGTATGCTTGATCAGATTAGAAACTGGGAGAAGGGGTAAGAAGGACGGATTAGTGGACACAGATGATGTTTGGAGCCATGAGGAGATGTTAAGTGGATGGAGGACTGAGCAAGGCATTATCTCTAATGACAGGTCAACTCCAGAATTTTTCCACTGAAGCCATATACTATGCTGCCTAGTGCTAGGTGACAGGCTAGATTAAACTTGACTAGTATGCTTTAACACTAATACCAAAACCTTAAATTATTTTTTATTTTATGACTATTATTTTCCCCAAATATGAACATTTTCTTTGGGAAATAAGAAAATCATTTTTCACATTAAGTCTGGAGATTAATGATCTCAGATCTCTTCCATATTAAATTCTGCCACAGCTTTATAATTTCTTTAAACAATCTTATTCACGGCCCAAGTCTGGGTGCCTACTGGTATCTGGAGCTGCAAACGATGGTCTTATTTTAGATTTTGAGAGAAGCTTTGAATATTGTTTACAACCCCGAGCACTTAATTTTGATTGGACAGATTTACTGTTTCAGAGAAGGGTTTTCTGGAATGGCTGTGGGACTGTAATTGTGATTACTGTGTTTGCTACAGAGTAAATAAAAAAAAAAAAAAGCTGTCCTTGCATATGTTATTGAAGCAGGTCTTGTCTTCCAGCAATGTTTGTGTACTTAATTAGACAAGAGCTTTGGTTGAGGCTACAGGGCAGGTTCTGTGAGGTGCAGATGCCCATTTTGGAGAAGTATAAATCCCTTTAAGATAAAACTATTTCCTTATCTGGTTACCATCCCTTTGGAGTTGTTCTGGATTAGTTGAGAACATAATTAGCATCTTTAACCTTGTGGCTCTTGTGGTGGGGAGAGAAAGTACACATATTTAAACAGGCCTTAATTCTCGTTAGCATGGGGGCGGGGGAGTGGTCAGTGGTCACAGGTGTTTCACTGTTTTGTAGGCGCGCACTAGGTAGAGGATGCTGATCTTCCACATCAAGTCATGACTGAAGTACGCAGGTGTAAGAAGTAAGCTGTTATGGTTCATTTTCAGCATGAGGCATACGTAGAACTTATCAACAAGTCACAGATAAGCTACATGGTAAGCCCCTCTCAACCCTAACTGGCTTCTGGTACCTGCTGGTCTCAGAACTCTGAGCACTGAAAGAAAAAATACTATGTGTTTAACTGAGCTCATGATTAGAAAAGGAGGCAGTCTTAAACCCAGGGATAGTCATTAGTTAAGACTGCATCCTGAACCAACAGGATGGGGAGTTTTGGGAGGTTCTGGGCTAAATGATCAAGAAGATTCTATCTTTCTGGACCAACAGTCCATGGGAAAAAAGAGGGCTTGAATTTTGCAAAATCGGGAGATTTAAAAACTGTTTATTGTCAAATAGGCATGCCAGCCATGTTTGCTTTTTCCCTAGGCTTGGTTCCTATTCTGCAGAATGGAGTGTTAAAAACTGTTTCTTTTTAACTAGTCCCATGAATTTGTCCTTTGTCATTAAAGGTGAGGGCTTTATTTCTTCCACAGGAGATGATTCATTTTTCCTTCAGTTTTAAAGAGAGAAAGGATAGGAGAGTAGCCCAAAGTCCAGAGAGTGATCTGAATTTCATGAATAATGGTTGCTTCCTGACTTGACCTCCAGGTGTTTTTCCTACTTCCTTTGGCAAATGCTGAATTGTTTCTTTGGAGAAGCAAACATCCAGCTGCTCTCAGATGAAGAGCTACTTCTAGGGTTGGCTCTAAGACCAGTTTCAGAGTGTGATGCCGTGAGGGCTCCTGTCAACATGGTGGTATTTAGAATCACCTATGCATATGTGTGGAGGTGCATCTAGAATGGGTTAATGGAGATGGGAGGACTCCATCCTCAATGTGGGCAGCACCATCCCAGAAAGCTCTTAGACTGAGTCAGAAGGAGAGATTTGAGAGAAGCATGCATTTATCTCCAGCTTCTGACCACAGACACAAGGTGATGAACTGCTCTATGTTCCTGCCATGATGGACTGTCTCTTCAAATTGTGAGACAAAACAAACCATTCATCTCTTGAGTCTCATAAGTCAGGTATTTGGTCAGAGCAGTGCAAAAAAATAAAATAAACCTCCAAAACAAAACAAAACTAAAAACAAAAACAAAATCAAAAGCGCAAAAAATAAAATAAAATAAACCTCCAAAACAAAACAAAACTAAAAACAAAAACAAAATCAAAAACAAAAACCCTACTACAGATGTGCTAATCAAACTGACCAAGAAGTATAAATTCACTTGCTACCCATCGTTACTCCTTCAGGGTAGATGTGAGACAAAAGTAGGTTCAGTCAAAGACAATTAAGCTTTCCATTTAAACTTGAATATGACATAGAGAAGGACTGAAGGTCTTGACATCCTGTGTGCCCCATGAAGCCCAACAATTAATCCAACAGAGTTAGAATGTCTTTTACAAACTGGGACACATTTTGAGAAGTGAGTCACCAGTTAATTTTTATTGTATGAAGTTCATAGCACATACAAGTGCAAAACGAAGATAGAGAACCCATCTTAGTTTAATGTGATATCAACTTATGGAACTATGCATTGGTTTGAATGAAACTTTTCCCCCTGTAGGCTTAGATGGTTGAATATTTGATCTCCAGCTAGTGGTGCTGTTTATGGAGGTCTAACAAACGTAGCCTTGCTGGAGGGAGTACATCACCGGGGGTGGGCTCAAAACCATGTGCTATTTACAGTAAACATTCTTTGCTTCCTGTTTGCATTTTGAGATTTGGGCCATTGGCTTCTGCTCCAGCCATTATGATTGATGCTTCCCTTCTGTTATGGATCCAACCCCTTTGTAACAGTGAAACTACAAGTTGCCTTGGTCTTGGTGTTTTATTGCAATCATAGAAAGATAATGAATACACACTACTACAGGTCATATAAGCATACAGGTCACTGAAATGGTCTTATGGGCTACTTGACAGTAAAGAGCCAAGTCAAAAGAGGTAGAGATATAAATTGAGTTCTGATCCCCAGATGTTTCTGATGTATTATCTATAAGTTCACTTAAAATGACTTAAACCATCTAATTATAATTAAAAGAATATCGGGATCACAGAGATGGTTCTGCGGTTAAAAGTACATACTGCTCAAGCAGAGACAGAGTTAAGTTTCCTGCACCCACATGGGTGGGTCCCAACTGCTTGTGACACAAGCTCCAGGGGATCCAGTTTCCTTTTCTGGCCTCCATAGGCAACTGTAGTCGTGTGCGCAGACCTACACAGAGACATACAGGAAGACATGAAATTTAAAAATGGATATTTAAAAATACCAACTTAACAAATTTCTTAATAAACATTAGCTGTCCCTCTTCCCTACCGCTCTTTCCTCTTCTCCATACTTTCTTCCCAAGGGAACCAGGTCTTGCAGAAGCATGAGGACAACTGAATTTTCTCTCAAGTTTCTGCAGGATGCAGATACTGTGAGAGAGTGCTTTTTAGACTGCAATTTCACCTGCAAAAACAACTTCCAAATGTAGTTTTATTAAGTAATAAAATTCATAATATATCACTACCGTATATGCCACTGTTTTCTCATAAAAGAAAGGGCATTTTAATATTCTTAAATACGAGTTACATAATGCAATAAAGAACAATATTGCAAGCCGATCTGATCTAGCTTAAAGAAAGATGCACAGAGCTCATTTTATGAGCAAGAATGTCAGTCATTTATACAGTTTAGGTCAGTAGTAGAACTTTCTGGAACCACATTCTGGCTCTCTCTTTGTTAACTGCTTTGGAACTATTCTGAGTTTTGGTTTTCTCTTCAGCAAAACCGAAGTGTCATTCTCTCAAAATATGGCAGAGATGGAAGCAATCCAAGCTTATTTGGTTGTAGAAATGTGCCGGGCACACAATAAGTACTCCAGAAACCATGAACTGTTTATTTGTCTTGGTGTCTTTTATGTTGATGTGATAAAATACTAGATCACAAGGGATTTAAGGGAAGGAAGATTTATTTGGTTCACAGATCCTGGCTGCAGCCCATTATTCTGGAGAAGGCAAGGCAGCTAGCCATAGTGCATTTACAGTCAAGAGAAGAGATCTTTTAATCCAACCTAGGATTCAGCACATGAAATGGTGCCACTCACATTCTACCTCATGTCACTCAATTTTAAAAAAAATCTGCGCGCAAGCCCACCAGCCAACCTAACCTAGACTGTTCATCATCATGGCCCTCTTCCCAAATGATTCTCCATCATGCCAAGTAGGTAAACAATCAAAACTAACCACCACAGTGTTATTATTGTTGTGTTAATCACAATTAAACATCATTCCATTTGGAATAGAAGCCAGATTCTAATTATAGCCCTGATACTAATTCTGTGACCTCAGACAGGCAAGATTAGCTCAGTGAACTTCTGAATGCTCATTGCTGGAGTGCTGGATTTTGATCACAGCAACATAAAGTAAACCAAGTCACCAGGTACAGATCACTCTTCTGTGTAAGGAACGATAGGAAAGATGATAAGATGATGTCCCCCAACATAACTTTCATAATGACAAAACTAGTTGAGGAAACCCAGGTCCAGGTTACAGGTGACTCAGTGTACCTGTGAGAAAGCAAGGTAAGAGCTCTACAGACCATGGAAGAGACGGCAGGTGGCTGTGGTCTCACCCTATGCTGTAATTCCTTAGCTGAGAGCATTGACAGATGCCAGGGATTAACAGCTATAAATGAGTTTTGTCTTCACATTTGTCCTGGAGTCTCACTGAAGCCATGCTTTTGAGAGCTACCACCCATGGATTGTTTATTAATTGTCTAATGTCAAGTAAGTTTAAGAGAAGAGGAAAAGAGGAAAGTGAAGAGAGGATTTTTTTAAAAGTCAGGAAGCTAAAGCTACTATGTGGAACCTGGTTCTGTGTATTTTTTTTTTCTGACTTAAAAAAGAAACTTTCCTCAAAGTCCTTTGGCTTTTTCTCAATTTATTTCTTAGAGAAAAAATATATATGTATATATGTGGACTTAATGTTTTTATTATTTCCCAAGGAGACCACAAGATGTTTGAAAATATCTATTGAAAGAAAAGCCCTAAGCATCTAGATATGTCTCTATTCTCTAAACAGTGTGTCAATATTATATATACCTCTGTGCATATTCC
Organism: Mastomys coucha; assembly: GCF_008632895.1. Taxonomy (NCBI): domain Eukaryota; kingdom Metazoa; phylum Chordata; class Mammalia; order Rodentia; family Muridae; genus Mastomys; species Mastomys coucha. The sequence goes on from NW_022196903.1 coordinate 30,673,848, forward strand.
ACAGTAAAGATGTCACAATAAAGACAGAGGATGAGAAATGATGGATTTTTTAGAAGGAAGAGAAGAGCAAATTCTGTATCTTGTGGCTCATCCACTGTCATTTGGATCAGTGATGGGTTTACATACAAATTATGTCAGGCACAGAAGAATAAACAGGAGGCAATGAAGGCTGCCCAGAATGTGGAAGTCTTGGGGATAACCCCAGAGAAACGTGCTCTAAGGTTTTATTTACACAAAAAACTTTTCCTGACTGTGGGGCAATTGAAATAGTCTCAAACCCTGGTGATGAGGATGTCAGGGAACCAGGAAGCTCTAGCCCTGAGCAGTGTGCAACACACTATTGCTACTGTAGCTGAGCATCTGTCTATGGGTCAAGTCCACTCTGTAGGCAAGCCTCACTCCCTGCTCCGAGCTGCTTTCCTTTTAAGATACACATTCATTGAGCTGGTTACATAAGGGATGAATAGACACTTTCTTGAAAGACATGATCTGTGGGTACATAGCTTCATGAAAAAAGACTAAACTGGAAATTATACACCCTTGCTTTTAATGCCCGAGTGATAGGAATCTAATAGATATCAGATGGGGAGCACTGTACAAAAGACAGGACAGTACTCAGATATGGGGCAAAAGGCTGGTGCCTCTATTGCTCTCTGTAGCATGGGATGCAGACTTGAATAGGAATGGAAAAGTTGCATCTCACACTAATTTGTCTTGATGGCACTGCCTTCAGCGTCCTGGAACCTTCCTGTTTGTCTTTTCAGCTGTCTTGCTTCTCTTTTTATATTTGTCAGCTGTTTGAGATCCATCTTACCCTGTCTCCTTTTCTTTCCCTTTCATCCCCTCCTCTTCCCCTTCTTTTCCCCTTCCTTCCCCTCCCCCTCCTATCCTCCTCTACCCATAACCAACCCACCTTCCTTCCTTCCTCCTTCCTTCCTTCCTTCCTCCCTCCCTCCCTCCCTTCCTTCCTTCCTTCCTTTCCCCTCTTTCTGTCAGCATCATACACACATGCCCACCTATGGCTGGTCTCTCAGTTACATAGAATCATCCATCTGTACTCCAGTAATATTGAATGGAGAGATCCGTTTAATAAAAACAACTTACCAAGTTTTAATTAACCTTTTTCAAAATTTAATTTCATTTTCAAAATTTAATTAACTTAAAAAATTGGTTTGTTATTACTTTTGGTAATCTCTTATTGTGCTCGAGTTATAATTTCAACATATCATATTTATATGAGGGTTCAATACTATGTTCAGTACTATGTACAGTCAGCTGATCCATACCTAGGGGTCTTGGGATGGATCCTTCAAGGATAAGAGGGGATTACTATATTCTGTAAGGAATCAAGTGAAGATCCTTATCAACAGATTAGCTTTGTTGTTCACATGAGAACTTAAGAGATCCAAGAAATAGAATAAAAGATGTACCTCCCCTTTGCTCTTCAAATTCTCAGTGACTTATGGAAAACAAGAAGTAATTAAAAAGCTGTTGTTTGACTATAAAGATAATTAATTTTCTATAAGAAAAGGAGTAAATTTTTTCTACCAAACATTAGAAATGTGTCTAATTTGAGTTTACATAATTGTTTTTCAAATGAGATTTCTTGTAATACAGTCTTATTACAGTCAAATTAAGCTTCATTACACAAAATGTAAATGATTGGGACACGTTTTCTTCATTAAAAAACTCAACTTCAGTTATCAGGAAATGAAAATACAGCCCAGAGTGATGGAGGCTGGTCTGGTGCTGCTATGCGTTCAAATGTTAAATTTTGTACCTCAAGAAGTACAATGAGGAGATCCTCACATATACCAAATTATGCTATGGAAACCCTGCTCCCCAATTTAAAGGTAATTGGTTAATAAAGGCCAGAGCTTGTGATTGGACAGTAGATAGAGAAAAGAGGGACTTGAGGATTGAATAAGGGATCTGAGGAGAGACCAGAGGAGAAGAGGGATGAAAGGAGGAGGGGGCTACCACGAGAGAATTTGTCCAGAAGACACATCAAGTAACAAGGGGCATATAGCTGGGATGCAAGTTAGAGTATTTCAAAATCTAGGCTTACAGTTGTAAATAAAATACCAGGACTGATGCCTTTTGTCCAGGATAGCTAGAGAAAATAATTCCTTTTACAACAGAATTAGGTTGTGTGCCTAGCATGCATGGATCCTTAAATTTAGTCTACATTGCCAACAAACAAACAACCTAAAAGGTAGCCATTTGTACTACCTAATTAAGCAACTTTTGTGTTTTAGCCTTTTAGGTAGAGACTTCTTTCATGGCAAAGTCATTCACATGAAAAGAACACAATTCAGTCAGCAGAATCAACTTCAAAATTCAGAAAAATCAACAATGTTGTTTTTCTTTATATCTTGATGTAGACATAACCTTTAATTTCTGGCTCTGAAGCCTGCCTACCCCCCTAACTACAACACCCAGACAACTTTCTTTTTTAAACCTCTTCATGTCTTAACTTCCCTATCTGTAGAATGGAAATAGAAGTATCAGTTATTCCCTAGGATGATTGTGAGGATTAAGTGAGGTCGTTAAAACAGAACTAGGACAATGACATCATGTCCTCCTCCTCCCTGCCTCCTCCTGCTTCCTCCTCTCTCCATCCTTTTCCTCTCTCTCCTTTACCTCTTCCTCATGATTGTTCTGTTCTGCTGGACTGAGTCAATGGCCCAGCTTCCAATGCTGAAGAGTAAGCCTACACCATTTGTCTTTCAGAGAAATTGAACAAAATCTCCTTGTAACAAGGCAAGCACCCTGTGGGTACCATCCACACACAAAGGTTTGGCTCACATGGCTCCGTTTAATGCATTTTCATTTACCCTTTTGCATCCATTTAATTCATAGAGAACTTAAATGACTCACAGAACATTAGTCTGCCTGTCTCCTTGTTTGCACAGGGCTAGAACAAGTAGGAGTTGTCTTTTAAAAAGAACTGACAAAGGGTTTATTTTAGACATAGGTGGCTTTGTTTCTCCTGGCTTTGTAAGGCATAGCTGTGAACTCCATGGCTTTATGGGGTAGAAAGAAGCCCCACTCAGTCTTAGTGATGCTGAGTAGTCCACGCCAGGGTCAGGGACCTTCAAATTCATTCCAGAGGAGATGGCACTTGCAGTTGGCTTCTGAGAGGGGAAAATGAAGTAAGTATGTCATTAGGGATTAAAGCTCTTCGTGGTCTTTAAGAAAAAACATGGTGGTTATGGAGAGAATAAAGAGACATTTTTTTTGATTTTACCTCTGTCATCAGGAACAAAATTATATATAGTTGTTATAAAATAACTAAACATGGAGAGGCGCTTCCTTTGGGAACTTTCTCTTTCTTCCTCCTTCTCTCAACATCTTATTTCCATATATGATTTATATCTACTAGACCCCCCCCCCACCTGCTTGACACACCAATTTCCTGGTTTATCTCACACTGGAATATGAGAAGTTGCTTGGAATTTTCTTGTTCTCTTCTGTTCCTAATCTGGAAACACTCACAGAACATTGGTTTGCCACTGATGCTTGTCATGGACCACTGCCTTGTGGTATCTTCAGCTGAGCTACCACTGCTTTGAGGCCCTGGTGCTGGGGACCAGGGATGTCTTGAGGGACCTGAGGTGAGCAATGCCATTCAAAATTCTACACAGCAGTGGACCTTGATCCCTTTCTGTTAGATTTCTCACAGTCCCCAAAGCTACTTTTTAGCAAGTGTCTTATAGAAATGGATGTGAATATAACTTTTAATTGCTTTGGACCTTCAGGCTCACCTGCTTCCTCGTAGCCAGGAAACACTGATAAGTGAACTGAAAAGTGACTATGAGCCAAGAACACTTTTCTGGAGTCAGAATGGTACCTGTCCTCTGGAGTCTGAGACGGCACTATTGGACCACAGTCTCCGACATCTTGGCATATATGCCTTTTATGGGCTTCTGATGAGTCATCTATTAGCATCCCAGAGATATCTATGAAAAGGAACTGCAGAGGTTCAGGCTGGATAGAGATTCCTATGAGGCCACTGTAACCCTAGTAGACATTTTAATCATCAGGATGGCTATTAGATCAATGTTACACCTTTAAAATCTTAAAAGACCTGTAGTCAACAGAATTTGAATAGCAGTGCGGATGGTGTTTCAGTGTTAGACTGCAGAGTACCTTTTTGCTTGTTTGTTTGTTTGTTTTTTTGAGACAGGGTTTCTCTGTGTAGCCCTGGCTGTCCTGGAACTCACTCTGGAGACTAGGCTGGCCTCGAATTCAGAAATCTGCCTGCCTCTGCCTCCCAAGTGCTGAGATCAAAGGCGTGTCCCACCACCGCCGGGCTGCAGAGTACCTTTTAACCTATTTAAATATAGGGTTATCTTTACAGTGGTGGAGTCATGGCTTATTTTATCTTAAAAATATCTTATTTTCACTTTTCTTTGTAATTACCAGGAATATTTAGGAAAGCATTATATTTTCAGAGGGATGTTACTAATTTGAGGTCAAAGAATAGATAACAGAGGTAGACTCAACAGCTAGTCTGACAATGCAGTTAATACCAAGTGCATATCTGCCAAATACCCAATGCGTTCATGCTGGTTTCTGGGCCTATTGTCAGTCTGAGGAAACTGAGGCTGCCTAACGGGCACCATAGGGATAGTAAAGTTGCCATTTCATGGATGAATTTGGATTGGGTGTGGTATTTCAAGGCCTACAAGCATCCTGGCTAAAGGTGAAGAGTTATCAGTCACTCAGCCCTTTACACTTGCTGTGTATGGAGCACATCAAGTGCAAACATAGATGGCTTATGCTTCAGCTTTCTGATCAGTTATTTGGACATTGTGCAAAATGTGATGATGAACATCTGAGGGGATTTCTATGGGTTGCCTGTAAACAAAGCTATATTTGATATAAAATTCTCCCCATTTTATTAACTGGGGTTAAGCAGCCATGTGGAAGGCCATTTCTAGGAATAAAACAGGAAAAAAAAAACCTATTTAGAGCACTCTGTTTAAGAAATGGCTCCTTGGTTTGGGTTAAAATGATTGAACCAAAACAGAATTGGCCTTGCTCAGTGTGAAGTGCTGATTGCTCCTACATCCTTCCAGGAGTGCTGTATTTGGCTTACACTCAAGAGTTTGTGCTCCTCATCTTTTGGAGAGGATGGAGAACACTGGGAGGCGAAGGAAGGCATCCAAAGAAGACAGCATGTCTCAAATGTAAACCCTTTCTCCTTAAGTTCTAAAGCCTCCAGTGGTTCCAGTTGAATTATTCAGATTTTATTATTGTTTTTAGTCTGAAATTTTCTTTTTTGCTTAGACAAAATTATAGCATATAGATAACATAGAGAGGAAAAACCCCATATTTACTGGAGCAAAAATGTTGACTGCGTGTATTTACGTATATTAATATTTATGCCAGAATTCATCCCAGAGAAAGGAAATCTACTGGAAAAAGGAGGCCTAAGCCCAGCCAGAAGGGAGAAGAAATAAAGGCAAAGAAGATAGTCATGAAATAAAATGATAGTTTTGCTGGTTGGCCCAAGATACTTCCTAGTCGATGTGTTCTGCTTCCTCTGATGGAGGACGTGGGCTCTTGGAGCTGTGGCACCACCCCCAGCCCCGTGGGTAGTATAATGATTTTCAATTTGTCTTTCTCCCTTCACTATTAGCTCCACAGGATGGCTTGGATTTTGGTTAAGCTGATTAGCTGATGACTCTAAAGCCTGGTTAGTGGACAGCTGTCTTGGAGAAGGCAGGAAAAGATGTCTCATGAAGAAGCAGGTACACAGAGAGCATTGAGGGGAAAAAGCATGAACCTTTTGGAGTCTGATAAGACAAGTACCCTCAATACATGCTAGCCCACCCATGGAATCAGCAGATACGTTTAGGAAAGGACTGGATCTTCCTGTCTCAAGAGAGATGCTTGGTCTATTTCATTAAGCTATTAGGGAAGGGACAGAGTTTAGGCTGGATAGTCTGGAAGCACTCTGATTGCATATGAAATGGACAAAAGTGGAGGTGTTTGGAGTCTGTTCATTACTCTGAAGGAGCTGCAAAAGCAGACAGAACACTAACAGCACTTGTGATACATTGCATTAGTTAATAAAACTCAGATAAATGATTAAATAACCATGTCAGCAGTAATCAACACCCCTGGATCACCTGTTTAAAGGTGGATAGTAAAAAGGAGAGTGAGATGGCTCAGTGGGGAAAAGCACTTGACACCAGGTCTTATGACCTTAGTTTGAACCCTGGAACTCACACCGTAGGAGGAGAGAACAGACTCCTGAAACATGCCCTCTGACTTCCACGAGTTCTATGGTACTCCTTCATTCCACAGTAAATAACTGGATGCCAGATCGATGGACAATGTAAGGCTTTATAAGAGTCAGAATAGCTGGACTAAGAGTCAGAATTACTGAAGTAAACAGAATATTCAGACAACCAGGCTATTAAACAAGTTGCTTAGGGGAACACCCACCACCTCCCCCACTCTGGATCAACATCATTTCAAGTACTGAAATATCAAGCAGACTACATTCATGAGAAAAACAAGCAGTTAATAGTCTGAGTAGTTTTGCTTATGTAGTATGAACAGGATTAAAACAATTATACTACCTTCTTATTTTTGAACTAGCTGGAAAATGAATTGTCTGCTTCACTATGGATAGTCAAACAAAGCTGACCCTTCTAACAACTTAGTTCATTTAAAAATGGCTTCTGGGAAATCCCTGTGGTTTAAAGCATGCTTATGTGTTTGTGAGTATGGTGTTTACTACAGAACAACTATAGGTAAGCATCAGGTCCACAGGGGAAGAATGAAGCTGTGGGAAGGGTGATTTACAACTGCACTCTGACCCTTTGTAATAAGTACCCAAAGGCCTTGTGAGAATTAAATGCTTAACCATCACTGTGTGTGTGTGTGTGTTCATGTGCATGTGTGGGTGAATGCTTGAAAAGGCCATAAAACATTTGTGTAGCATTCTTCAGGAGCATCCACACTTTATTTTTTTCTTTTGAGGCAGTGTTTCTCCTTGGTGTTGGAGTTGTTAGGTTGGCTACCTACTGAGCTGAGGGTCCCCCAACTATCCAGTGTTGGGATTACAAATGTGTACTATCTCCTGAACCTCTCCCATGGATATTCTTGAGATGAAGCTCGGGTTCTTTGTAAAACAAGCACTTTACTGACAGAGCTATCTCCCCACCAGTCTTTTTTAACTCAAAAACAAAACAAAATAAAATAACCCAGTAAGTCCTGAAAGATACTGGGCAGGCAATGCCAGATTGGGAATGCCTCAGTGTGGAGACCATGACACAGTTGGGTGACCTGTGAGTCTTTGGACAATGTTTTGTTGAATTGGATATTTTATCCTAGATTTTAAATCTTGTAAAAAGAAGAGAAATAGTTAATTTTCGACCATGCAACGATCTAGTATCTATACACTCCTCTTTCTAGACCTACACTTAAGGAGTTATTTAATTCACTATTTTTAGTTACATTTGGATAGAATGGTGATCAGAGTTCATTCTCTAGTCTTGTGAAGTACAAATACATAAACACATACTCTGTACAGATCTTGGAAGGAAAGGGTGTGATACTGTAAGAATATATTGATGCTGGCCAGGAGGGTGTGGAAGAAGGTAGCCGAAGTCTCAGCATATGTGATAGTTGACCTGAGATCTTAAGGATGACAGGCTCTGCTGCCTCTTATTAGATTTCTAGCCATCTATGTACTTAATGGCTCTGGTATGCACAAGGGCATGAAAGTACCAACAGGACAACTGTTTAGGTCAAGTGCAAATAACATGTAAATGGTTTATCTGTTATATATAAAAAAAATCCATCCTTTGAGTCTCGGTCTCCTTGATCACACTCAAAAAGGCAACCTGCCTCTGTAAGTATCAATAGCCAGTTTGTATTAAACTCTGGACAGACCTATTCTCAAGGGATATTGAACTTATCAGTCTCTATCAGAATGCTTTGTAGTAAAAGAAGGAGAGAGCATTTTTAATTTTTATAGAAATACTTCTTGGATTCATGAAGAGACTGGATTTCTTCTTAAAGATTATTCCAGAACAGACAGTTATGGCGGTATAAGGTTATTTTCGTTTTGCTTGAGCAGATCTTGTCTTCTTGTTTTTTTTCCCCACTCTGCTTTCCCTCCCTTTTCTTTTCCAGTCTCTTTCTGATTGATGAAAGCCAGCCTGACAGCTGCAGTAATGACTCTGAAATCTTTATTAATCCTTTCCGCTCTTTATTCTCCTTGTGCAGGCCATTCTCATTTTGCACTGAGATATTTTAATGAGTTTCTGAATGATTGTTTTCCACTTTTCCTAATATCCCTCTTCAGGACACTAAATTAGAGGGAAGCGTTATAGCAAACGGGAACGGAAACAAAAAGTATCATTAGCGGGTGGCCCTGCTGAAGTCACAGCTATTAGGATTGTGAGATGTCTCTTGACTAGAAGTGTGGAAAAAGATGTTTCCAGATGGAAGGGTTAATTACTGGGTGTGGGCTTCAAAGGAGTCAAGGCAACTTACAAGATCCATTTATCAACAGCAGTGAAGCCCACAGTCCTTCCTCTATCACTTGGTAGAAAGACTAAACAGGCTCTGCAATGTGTTAGGTAGGACAAACAATTACACAAATCCTGGACGTCTAACCTTCCGAAAGGGTATGTCATTTCTGGCTACTAGAAATGCCAGAGTTTTCCTTTTTAAAGTAAGGAGATGAATAAGCCACGGATACTCATGCCTAGGTCTATTTTTAAAGTTTGGCTAAGTTTCTCTTTTCCTGTGCTACTACTTATGGTGTTTGGATCTCTTCCTACCCAAGAAGTTAACCTAGATGGAAACTTTCGTATTTTGGGGGCACAAAATGCCAGTCTGAAAGAGCATATGTAATCAGGAAAAAGATGTCAAATTCTAGTTTTCAGGTACTAGAAAATTCTGGTTCTCTCATGGGAAGTTGGATGTGGAGCAAGGAGATTGTCATCTTCATGCAGATCACGGGAGATGTCACCGCAGTCCTGCTACAGGTGGTCACTGCCTGGTTGTTTTGGGGGTTCTTGATGTTCCAGTCAAAGAAGTAGAAAAGGCGTTACACACAATTCAAGCAGCAGACAGTTCTGTCCAAAGGAAATTGAAGTGTTGGACTCATTCCCAAGAGAGGTCACCTGAGTGGAGATACATGAGGGCCTTTGCAATCATGTGGGACTTCCTTTTATAAGTGCCAAGAAGGAGTTACTTGCTAGGGTTGCAACTTGTGTTTTCAACAACAGACTTAGGTTACGTAAGTGTCTCTACTTCACGTGTCTGTTCCCAGGATGCATCTGATTTTAATCATATGTATGCACGATGATGCATAGACAGAGATGGTAAATGGAATATTCTCCTTACAAGTTTACTCAGAGAACATAGTTTGCCTTTGTGTATAAGTGGTTGTTTTAGTTAGGGTTTCACTGCTGTGAACAGACACTGTGACCAAGGCAAGTCTTCTAAAGGACAGCATTTAATTGGTGCTAGCTTACAGGTTCAGAGGCTCAGTCCATTATCATCAAAGCGGGAACACGGCAGCATCCAGGCAGGCCTGGTGCAGGAGGAGCTGAGAGTTCTACATCTTCATCTGAAGGCTGCTAGCAGAATACTGGCTTCCAGGCAGCTAGGATGAGGATCTTAAGCTTACACCCACAGTGACACACCTACTTCAACAAGGTCACACCTCCTGATAGTGCCATTCCCTGGGCCGAGCATATACAAACCATCACAGTGGTTAACTGAAAGTACCAAGGAAATCAGCTTAGTGTATTCGTGCTTTCCGCCTCCCACAGAGAGAATTGAGGACAAGAATTAAGGTGTACAAAGGAAGAGGGAACTTGCTTTGCAACTCAGTCTAGGCAAGATTAGTCCCCTGTCTCCCAATCTTGGATCCATCAAGGAACATGTTTGAGTAGAAATTAGGCATTATAAAGGAGTTGCTAAGGGCAATAATTTATTTCCATTTTTTTTTTGATCACAGGTAGGGCAGTCAGTCCTATGATGCTAGATGCATTGTTAGGAGAGGGGTATGCACTCACTGTGTGTAGGTCTTAGTAGTTAAGTGCACTGCTAGGAGAAGGGTATGTGCCTAGCTCAAGCCAACTGCAATCAGAGTTGCAAAACTATTTCTCTCTTTGTACACCTTAATTCTCATGCTCATTCCTCTCTCTCTCTGTGAGATGGGGAATCAGTACACTAAACTGATTTCCTTGGTACTCAAAGTTAACCACTATGTTCACGCTTATGAAGCATTGAACAGATATTTGTAAAAAATCAAACTCAAAAGTCTGGGTTGGTTCACTAAACAAAATTGTGATTAAAGACTGTTTTGAGCCTGTGTAGTGGTGCATGCCTATAATCCTAGCACTCAGGAGGCCAAGGCAGGAGGATGACTGTGAGTTTGAGGCTAGTCTGGGCTACGTAGGAAGAATGTGTAACAAACAGACTTTTTGAAAGTGGAAAGGCTGTTGTTGTGTTTGCACAGAAAATGTTAGTTCTTAAATATATCTTCCTTCTCAGTTTAAGAAATGTCAAAATTAATGGATGGTAGAAAGGGAGGCATCCCAACAAGCCTCAAGTTTGCATGTAGACAGCTGCCTACTCTACATAAAATATGCTCCATGTGTGGTATGTGTACAACTTCAGTTGACATCCCTCTCCTATGTGGGGAAACTATTCTGCATATATATGTATGTACATATATACATATACATATATATGATGTATATGATGTTGATGACATGCTTTTGCCAATGTGTCATAAACAAGTGTTGACAAGTGAAGAAGCTTGGAACTAGAAAATCAGAGCAAGTAGAAATTGAGCCAGTATTGCAAAGAAATATGCATGGGTGTCAAGCTAGGAGGATTAAGATGTCTGAAATGAATCTTAACCTAATTTGGGGGATCTCTGTGTCCACAGTGAAATGGGACAATGAGTTCATTATTGTGATTCCTGATTTTTGACTGAATTACTTTCAACCTTCCATTTGGTAGAATTTTTGGTTTTTGTAATTGTGTACAAACCACATTTTCCTTTAGGTGTAATTTCTTGTTCTTGTTTATGATGCTCTAGTTTAGTTTCATGTTATCAATGTCCAACTTTAAGAATAATTATAATAGAAATGATTTCAGTTTCAAAAATGGAAGTCAAAGTCTTCGAGGTAAACAAAGAAAAAAAAAAACACCTTTGTGAACACACTGTTTCTGTGCCTGAAATAAATTTAAGCAATGTGACAGGGTATTTGCATTGAAGTATGTCCTCATCGGGATCCCTGGCATCTTCTTCCTAGTACAGGAACTTGAAAGCCTATAGCTTACAGTAATATCTACTTAAATACTACTTTGTCAATGGCATTGAAGTGAGAATGAAAATAACTTTAAATCTGTGTCGTCACAACAATGTTGAGTAAATTGGGGTAAGAGTGTCAGGATGCTTGTGCTTCTGTGTCTTTTGAATGAGGTTGGGGGTGTTTGCATCTATGCTGTAGATCTCAATACTATTCTGTTGGTGAATAAGCCCTGATCAGATATGGCAGTCCTAAGTAGGATTAGAGACATCTTTGAGTTAGAGCTGAAGCGCCCAGTGAGATGGAAAACAAGAGAGGTCATCCTTCAAATGTTTCAGACACATCAGGTGGGGATCCAGTGATCTCTAGGAAACAGGAAGGACAACAGACGGATGGCAAATAGCTCAGTGCTCCTGGGTCAGGGCTCCTATGTAAGACCTGGTGAAATGGGATGCCATCCCAGGCTGGCCAGGCTGTGCTCTGAGGAAGCAGGAAATTGGGAGCATCTGGTTGGGGTGATGAATGTGTGGGGAAGAGAAAATAGAAGCTTCTGGAAGGCACATTATAAAGCACAGGTGCTACCAAATACATTATCACCCCGACCGAAAAAAATTCAAAGCTAAGTATGTATAGAGCCTTGGCACTCAACATATGGTGTTTCAAATATAAAAATTATAGGCCATCTGTCAAGGACAGTGGGGCTTGTCTTTGGAAGGATTTCTGGAGATTGGGTAACTTGCTATACTTCACACCCATAAGTGACTAGGCCATCAATGCTTATTAACCGAATAGTCCTGGATATGAGCTTAGTTATTGTATTTAGTTTAAGAAAGTATACAAAATATGGTCTCTCACATGCAAGGTAAGACAAAAACAGAAGGGCAGATGATGTGTGTGGACTTAGGTTTGCTCTGGCTCCTGAGCTTCAGCCTTTCTTTTGGTCCATTATCATAATGGTTCTTGTGTGTTTACTACAAAAGTCTCTCTCTTTTTTGGCATGGCTATACACAGATAAGTAGAATCTCTGCCTTTCTAAGTCTGCACTACACAAATGAATATCTTTAGAGGAAAACAATACCATGTTGTCTTATTTCACTTTTGATTCCTGTCTGCACACCTTGGACACTCTCCTTATGTAGCCAGGCAGTTACACAGGTCATGTCTGGATCCCTTCCTCCCATAGAGACTACCCCACATTCCATTTAGAGCCTGTGGTCTGATGCTCAGGTGAGAAACTTATTTCAAAGAGACAACAAAAGCAATAAGGGTAGAATTTCTAGAAGCTTACATGTTGCTACCAACACTTAATAGTCATACTTGTTTCCTTGCCTGTTCCTTTAGAACCTTAGCCTAAACATAGCTGATTCACAAAATTTCACCTTGTCTGTTACACAGATATTGATTGAACATGTCTCCATTATCTTTGCACCATCTCCTTCCACTTTTTCTAGAGATGGCCATCAAAATTTCCATATGCTGCTCTACTTTCAACCCAACCCCAAACAAAATCTCTGGTTCCATTTCCTCTATTAGCTAATACATTTCTTTATTCTCTTTTAAGCAAAATCCTAATTCTTTCCACCTTTTCTTTTTCCAATAATTTTTAAATCATTTCAATTGGCTTTTGTTTCCATAATCACCATCAAAACTGCCCTTCTAAGGCCAACAATGACCTACTCCTTACCAACTCTACTAGTAATCTGGAGACCCCCTTCTATCAGAATTATTATTATTATTATTATTATTATTATTATTATTATTATTATTTATCATTTTTGTTTCTTCTCATGTCTCTCCCACTTGACAAGTCTGGGCTAATGTCTTAGTCTAGTCTTTCCTAGGTTCATCCTTCTCCCTCATTGCCTCTTTAAACTTTTGAGGCTAGATAGCTCTGGGGCTCAGAACTAGGTCCTCTTCTCTGTGTTTACAAACTTCCTTAGTAGTTTTCTTTAGACTCTTGACTTTAAACAATGTCCCATGTGACGACTCTTAAATGTGTATGTTTATATTAGAACTCTTTCATTACATCTCATGGCCTACTCTGCATTTTTAGTCACATGGAGTAGATACCTTGCACCCAGCTTCTTGTAGCCCTTAGAGACAGCTGATGATGGTTTGCTTATTGTGCTTGTAATAGTACCTTGTAGACCTACTAGAATTATCTTTCTCTCATCTCTTGCATTAACTCAGAAAATCATCAAATTTTAGGAGGTCTAAGTATGACCTCCTACTGTGACACCATCACTTCTACTGAGGCACTATCACTTCTCACCTGAGTTAGCAAAATAACTTCCTAAGGATCTTTCTCCTTTTGCATTCCTACAGGCTATTCCATCCAGCTGCATTGTTCCTGATAAAACTGAAGGCCAGTCTAATTACTTCTCTCTCCAGCTCCCAGCCTCGGAATAAGAGCCAGTTGCAAGATCTAACACAACCTGTCTCCTATTGTGTCTGAGTTCTCTTTCTTTCCTCTTCCTCCTCATCCTCCTCCTCTTCCTCCTCTTCCTCCTCCTCCTCCTCCTCCTCTTCCTCTTCTTCCTCCTCCTCTTCCTCCTCCTCCTCTTCCTCCTCTTCCTCTTCTTCTTCCTCTTCTTCTTCCTCCTCTTCCTTCTCCTCCTCTCCCTCCCCCCTCCCTTCGGCCTCCCCCCATCCTCCTCCTCCTCTTCCTCTCCTCCCCTCTTTCTCCCCCTCTTCTTTTTCCTCCCCCTCCTCCTCCCCCTTCCCCTCCTTCTTCTCCTTATCTCTCCTTTGAAACACACTGCCCACTTACTATTTCCCAGACTTGCTTGTCTCTCCCATGTTCTGTGTGGAACATACTTCCTCCTTGTATCCTTTTAAAAATAATTGCCTTAATATTCGTATTTATTTATGGTAATTGGCATACATATATAGAGCTAATGAACAAATTAGAGTGCTCAAAATTTTGAATTTCTGAAATACTTAAAATTCCTATGTTCAGAGAATCTTTGAGTTTTTCTCCAGTTATTTTGAACTCAGTAAATTAGTTTATAGTATGTATAATTCTTCTGCTATGCTACAGAACATTAAAACAAGTTCTTCATACAACTGTACTTGGGTACACAGCAATCCAATGACCCTCTCATCCCTCCTTCCCCCTCCCTCCCAACCTCCAGTGGCCCATATTCTGGTCTCAATTATTATATGATCATTTCTTTGAAAATGTCTAAGAAACAGTAAGAACATACAGCAGGTCTTTCTGTGACAGACATCTTGATGTAATTGTTCACTTCTGGCAAGTCTTTGCCCCAGTTCTGACTTTCTCAGGACTTTTTTCCTGGCTTCTCTTCAGTGCTCTGGCCTCCTATCTTTCTGATACTCACCTTCCTCAAGTCTTTCCTTTTTAAACATGTGATTTCATACACTACATATTTCTCAGGCTGATCATGTGAATTCCCTCTTACAGTGAAATCCCATCAGGGCAATGTGTTTTTATGTTAAAATGTTATTTTGAATAGAAAATGTGGTCACATGGCTCAAAATAGTACTGAGTCCTACATCCCCCATGTCATCTGTTCCATGCTTATTGTTTTGTTTTGTTTTGTTTTATTCACTGATGTTATTAGATCGCCACCTGGTATTATATGTTAAATAAATAATAGTCTTTGAATGAATGAAAGATTAGTAGTAGCTATAAGGTCATCATATATGTTAAAAAATATCCAAATATTTCTTTGCCTCTTTCCTGCCTCTGGAGTGTACCTCTTATATATCCTAGGAGGATATGCAGGGAGAAAATTATGTCCCCCTCGATTTCTTGTACAATAATGTCTAATAATAGTGTCTATTTTAAAAATGGAGTCCTAAGCTTCTCTGCCCTGGTTGGTTCTAGCATATTTTCTTTCTGGAAAGCTTTGACACAAAGAGCTTCAGCAAAGAAAGAGACCTGCAGATCCCAGCACAAAGGCTCAGGTGCTAAGGAATAGCTTAGATAAAGTTAGAGATTGAAAACATGTGCAGGAGTGTAAGTTTAAATATATCGGGAGGCTTTCTGTCAAAAGCTCTTTAGAGGAATCAAACCCTAAGTTTTAGCGTATTGTTTTGAGAGTGTAGACCTCAGCTCCCAAAAGCTCTTAATACCAACTGATTTTCAATGATGAGAATATCCACATTGCCAATTGAACTTTGATACATTATTATTATTATTAACTTTTTGAGTGTGTGTGTGTGTGTGTGTGTGTGTGTGTGTCTGTATATGGGTATACACATGTTTGTGTGCCTTTGAGTGTATGGACTTCAGAGGAAAACCTTGCATGTTTTTCCTTATTATTATTTTTTTTTTATGAGAGACGTTTTTTCCCCAGCCATGGAATTTGATGGTTAGCCTAGGTTATCTAGCAACTGAGCACATGTCTCTAACTCCTCAGTGCTGAGTCATAAGTACACACCAACCTCTACAGTGGGAACTTTTTATGTGTGTTCTGGGGGGATTGAACTCATGTCCTTATGCTTAAAAGCAAGCATTTTACTAGCTGAACTATATCCTCTCAGCCCAACTATTTGTTTTTTTATAAGACACAATCTTGGTTGTTGTATTTTGTGCATAAAGAAATCAACCAGTGATATGTGCATGGGAAATTTAGTTTTGGCAGGGATATCTAAGAATATAAGAAAAAAAAAACCTATCAAGTATTCTCTTGTTCTTAAGAAAAAAATAGCTTCTATTTTATGTTAAGTTGAGGGACCTCTTTCTCCACCTCAAAAAAATTACCAGTAAGAAAAAATAGTAGTGGTTAGATGTTCAGAGGGCCAGTTTTCACTTAAATCTAGTTTGTGTAATGAGTTGAGATCATCAGTAAGTTGGCTGTCTGAGCCTGTGTTATTAAGTTTTTTCATGGCTGCCAGAACCAACTTAAGGGAGGAAGGCTTGTGCTTTAAGAATGCATGTCACTCTTGCCTCTCTTGCCTTCTTGCCTTTCGCTCTCTTGCTCCCTCTTGCTCCCCATCTCTCCCCATTCTCTTCCCCTCTTTCTCCATGTGGTCATGGCCAGTCTCTATTTCTCTTCTCTCTCTCTCTCTCTCTCTGCCTTTCTCTGCATTTACTACCCTCCTAACTCCCCTTCCCACCCCCCAAATAAACCATATTTAAAAAAAAAAGAATGCATATGTCATTCCATTATGGTGGAAAAGTGTGAAATAGAAGCAAGGCAGCAGCTAGTTACATTGTATCTACAGTCAGGAAGCAAAGAGCAAGTGACAAAGGCTGATGCTCAGTTATCTCCATTTTTGTTCTGTCTGGAACACTAGTTCCATGGGGTTGTGCTTCTGAGACTGAGGGTAAGTTTTCTCTCACTTGGGAAACATCTTCACAGACATTGCTAGACATGCATCTTCTAGGTGATTTCAGATCTAATTAGCAATGAAGACTGAACTCCAAAGGAGCTGAGCCAATTATTTCATTTTTAATATTCTCTAAATTTATGACTTATGCCTCAGCTGTATTTCTGTTGATTTGAAAAGAAATTCTCTTTCATATTTAATTAACCTGTACAGTCAAACAATATTTCTCATCACTAATACTGCTTATTGTGTTAAAGCAACTTTTCCTTATCGAATGAAAAATGATGTTAGGATCTATCTTGGGACTTCCTTTGCCCATCATTCAGAAACTTTCATGCGTATGAATAGAACTGCTGTTACTATCTTCAATAACAGCAAGAAAAGGACAATTGATTTTTTTTGGTGACTTCACAGTCAGCCACAAGAATAATGTGTCTTGTTCTCCTTAGACATTAATCACTGCTCTGTCAATGAAATAGGGACAGTGCCATGAAAATGTGGTGTAAGAGGCTATTGTAAGGGAACTTCATCACTTTCCATTTTTTTTGTTTCAAACTGTTAACTTGCCTGTTATTCCCACTTTAACAAATGTCTCCTTTTCACTAATCTGTACTCTTAAACCAACACAGTGCCAAGTACGGAAAGTATGTACTGAATGATCAATTGAATAAATAAATAAATTTTATTTGGGTATTTTTGATTAATTTTGATTGTCAACTGGACTGGAATGAGAAACACTTGGACTAAGAAGGCATAACTTTGGGTGTGTCTGTGAGGATTCATGAGGGGGTATAGTAGTTTGAATTAGAAATGTCTGTCCTATGCTCACACATTTGAATACCTGCCCCCTGAGTTGGTGGCAAATTGTTTAGGGAGGTTACAGCCCCATTTAGGATGTGGAATCTTGCTAGAAGCAGCATTCCAGTGGAGATAGTCCTTGAAGCTAGCCTCTCACACTTCCAGTTCCCTCTCTCTCTCTCTCTCTCTCTCTCTCTCTCTCTCTCTCTCTCTCTCTCTCTCTCTCTCTCCCTCTCTCTCTCTCTCCCTCTTCCTGTGGAGAAGAAATATGATCAGCTAGTCTCCTGCTCCTTAGGCTATGGACTCTATCCATTTGGGACCGTAAGCTAAATGAAACCCTTTCTTCCTTGAGTTGCTTTGGCTATGGTGTTTATTACAGCAATAGGAAAGTAATCACGTGGGGAAAAGAGACTCACTTTGGACGTGGGTGGTACCATCCGATGTGGTAGAACCCCAGACTGAATGAAAAGGGAAGGAAGAAAGGACGTGTCAGCATGAGCATCATCTCTGCTTCCTGCTGTACACGCAGTGCAAGCAGCCACCTCCTGCTTTGCTTGCTATGATAAACTATCTTCTCAAATCAGAAACCAAAATAAACCCTTCTTTCCTTGAGTCACTTCTCGTCTGGCATTTTGTCACAGTAGTGACAAAAGCAACTGGTGCAAAAACCATTGTATCAATAATGGCTTACACTGGGATGGCTTTACCATTGGAAGGATGGTTTCTAGGGGACAGAATGTGAAAAAGATAAAGACAATATATGGCGAGGGTAGCTGTGCTCAGTTATAAACAAAGAAGACTTCAAACTAGCTGGACAGAGTATGAGTCATCTCTGGGCTACACAGGCTGAGCCACTCTCCTTAAAGGTCCTTAAATCCATTCCTAGTTGGGTAGAACCATTGTGATTCGTGCGTTAGTGTAAACCTTTCTGTTTCCACCTTGCAGGCATGTCTCTTTTGTGGTTGGAATTTTCATTTGCTCTTCCTAAACTCTGTTGTATTTATATTTGCAAACCTGTATTTGTGTTCTGTTCCTTACTTTTAATTTTATCAGAAAAGTAAAATCACTTTTATTATGTTTAAAAACATTACAACCCAAACTAATGGCACTCTAATGAGCTCCTTGGAGAAATGTTTTTGATAGTGTCTAGAACCATAGAGGAGAGTCACTCCCTTGACAACTCCTTGTTCAAACTGACAAGATGCCTCAGTGGGTTAGGGTGCTTGCTTCCAAGGCCAATAACCTTGAGTTTGATTCTGGATCCTATATGGTGGGAGGAGAGGGAGAGGACCAGGTCTGTATATTAGTCCTTGACCTCCACATGTGTGCTGTGAAGCGAGCACACACACACACACACACACACACACACACACATGCACATACAAATATAAAAATTCTTCTCATAAAATGAATACATTCAAACTTTTTAAGACTGATCATATCTATACACAGACACATATAAAAATCCTTCTTATAAAATGAATATATTCAAACAATTTAAGATTAGTCATATGTATATACACACATTTATATATGAATCTATTTAATATATTCATAGATAAATTCATTCATTTAAAGTCTTTGGAAAATGTTTTATAAATTAGTTTTATTTAAAAATCAACACTGGGCTGGAGAGGTGGCTCAGTGGTTAAGAGCACTGATTGCTCTTCCGAAGGTCCTGAGTTCAAATCCCAGCAACCACATGGTGGCTCACAACCATCCACAATGAGATCTGATGCCCTCTTCTGGAGTGTTGAAAGACAGCTACAGTGTACTTACATATAATAATAAATAAATAAATATTTAAAAAAATAAAAATAAGAAAATCAACACATAATAGTCTATTTAGCCTTTTAAAATAACTAGTCAGGGTCACTGCGGAAGCCCTGAAGGCTGTTGGTCTCCTGTGGCTGCACTGGTTTCACTGTACTTCAGGTGACTTCTGTGACACTGTTTTCTGTTTCTGTTTGTATTAGGAAGCAGAACAAATTATTTTTGCTTCGTGATTATTTGCATTGAATATGTTTTTCATGATACTTCCCCAAGCCTTCATTTTATACTATGTTAAATCTAATACTCTATATCTAAATAAATTTCACTAGCTTCGTTTCAGGCTGTGGTGATTTTTTTTTAAATGATTGTCGAAAATACCACACTGCTTATTTTAGTTTATTAAACCTTGTATGGATTTACTGAAGTTTTGCAGTAAAAATGTTCTATGTTAGTTTTTACTATTCTGCTTTCCTAGTTTTGAGTGTAATTCCTATAGGACTCACACATAAGAAAAAATAGAGTGTTTCTGTGACTGTGATTGTAAATATGTTTTATTTTTTGGAATAAATATGAGCTTACTTTTACATTTTCATCCTCTCTGAAGTTGAGATCCTGCCTGGCTTTCATGCTTGAGCACTTTTTAAGAAACCATTTTAAAATCTATTGTTTCAATAAGAGCTGATATATCACATCATTTAATTTCATTTTAATAAGATTTAATTTTTAATTTAATTTTTTTGAGGATTTCATACATGAGTACTGTATTTATATTGTTTCTATCCCTTCCTTTTCTTCCTCCAACTCTTTCTGTGATCCCCTCCCCTTTCAAATTCATAATCTCTTCTACCTCAAGTTTGCATATGTGTACACACATATATACATATTTGCACATACACACATATGTACATATTCACACATACACACATATATACATATTCACCACCTCCCGGTACCTTTCCTGTGGCTCATATGTATAAATGTTTGTTCACTTGGGATCAGGTAACCTGTCAGGGGAGGCTCTTCCCTGGAGAAAACGGATTCCTTGTCCCTCAGATGTCATTGGTTCCCTTAGGTCCCCATCTGGTGTGAGGCCTTGTGAGAATTTCCCCATCTATGCCCACTGGTATTGTTCTTATGTAGGTAACATCTGTAGTGCAAACCCTACACTCAGGACTCAGGGAAAAACAGAGAAGGGGAGGCAGGAGGACAGTAAGAGGCAGATGGTGCCTGCTGCAGAATGTGTCTTCTAGATATGACGGAGAAGCAGCACCACAAAAATCTCAAAAGTCCAGTTGTCTAAACAAGCTATTACATTATAATGTAAGTTTGAGTAGGTTACCTTTATTTTTCTACATATAGCATTTATTTTACCTTTATATATCTTCCGTTGTGGGAAGTCTTTCAGTTTTATGATTTATCTCTTTTTTTTTATACAATGCTATACAATAAAGTTTTTGTTTCCATCCATGGTAGAACCTTGAATTTTAAAAATACACAGTTACAAAAATAATACATTTTTATGGCAACAAGAATTCAAGTAGTATGAGAAAATGAAACTTGATTTCTCTTTTGGATTATTTACAGTTAACATTCTATAATACTAATTAATATGTAAATGATATTTCTTGATTTACCAAATTTAAATATGGGTTTCTTCTGTTTATGCCCTACAGAGGCTATTTTATTGTCCTCTTTTTTCATGCTTTCTTATAATTTGTCAGCTTCAATTTTATATCCAATCACACATTTTTATTTATTTATTTATTTTTTGCTCTAGAGGACTTACTTTTATATTAAGATTTATCTGCTTCTTGGACCTATTAAAACTAGAAAAATGTTTTAATAGTTCTATGTATTTTCTGTTACCCAGTCCTTTCTGGAGCTCCAGTTATACCTGGTAGATGATTTAATATTGCCTCTGGTCTAATATTTGTCTTAATCTTTCCCTTCCTCCATATTTCAAGCTTGGACACCCCACCCCCTTTCTTCTGCTCCTTTTCCTTCTCCATTTCTTCTTCTTCCTCATCTTCCTCTACTTCCTTCTCCTTTTAAGATAGTGTCTCACACTATAGACATGATAGCCCAGGATATCCTGGAACTCACTATGCAGCTCATTGCTGGCCTCAAACTGTGGTAATTCTCTCGTCTTAGTATCTCTGAGTGCTGAGATTAAACATTGGAACCATTACACCTGGCTGCCCCATGTCATTAAATTTCCTGATTTTTCCTTTGCACTGTTTAATCTCCTATTAGTGTTATTATATACTTGTTAGAATCCAGCCCAAACGGCTGGGCTGTTCAAGCTGCAGTACCTACAGCAGCCTCCCCTTCCCCATGATACCAACAGGCACCCCACTGAGATCACTGTGAATCTCCAGCTAATAGACTTCTAGATGCCTAGACTTCTTACCAAGGGAAGTGAGTTCACATCAAAGGGGTACCAGCAGCAACACATCCTGTTCCAGCCCAGCTTCCCTTCCCTGCTTCCTGCTGGCAAATCAGAGAATCTAGCTGCAGGCTCATGCTAAATTGTCCCCAGAGACCTAGGAGAAGGGATTTTGATTCTACTATGTGGGCTGATTCTTCTTTTTACAGTTTCTGCCACACTGTTGGAACTGGGGTCTGAACTCTCTTCAGAGCTCCCTACCAGCTGTTGTCAAATTGTCTGCCCATAGTTTTAATAACTCTTCTAATAAATCTTTTACTCCCAACAATCTGTCTCTGTGTTATCTTGAACCCTGTATCTGAAGACTTTCAATATATTTTCCTTTTATTATGTCTTATGCCACTTTTGTTGATACTGATGTTTGTATTGTAGACATAAGACATGTTAAGCACTTTGGAAGCGCTCTGTACTGTGTTATTCCTGTGCTGAATGCCATGAACTTCTTTATTGAAATGTATATTCTCTAAGAGTTCTTCAGGCTTCCTTTAAGCTGTACAACTAAGCATCTTCCAGATAAGCTGTATCCTTGCAAGTCTTGCCTTTATGCCTTGCTAGCACAGCTTTGGGAACAGTTGTGTTCAGTCCAACATCTAAAAACATACACTTCTTAAGAATTCTAAGCAATGTCCCACTGTTACATTTTGGCTAGTGGTGTTGGTATTCTGTCTAAACTCCACTCCCACAGATACCTGCAGCCAGGTATGCTCATCCCCACAGTTACCTGGCAATCGCCAGGTAGGCCTGGCCCTACAAAAGGGGCTGCTTGCTCCCTCCTCTCTCTCTTACTCCTGCTTCT
>NW_022196903.1:30696271-30716816 GCF_008632895.1 Mastomys coucha
CCCTCTCTCTTCCTTTCTTTGTCTTTGCTACCCTCTTAACTCCCCTCCCCATGCCCTAAATAAACTCTATTCTATACTATGCCAGTGTGTGTCTGGTCCCTCAGTGGGAAGGGATGCCTAGGCATGGCCCGCCGAGGCATCCCCTTCCCCTACAACTCACCAGAACATATTCTTATAGCTCTTTCTTTTTTTTATGATCACAACAGGTGGAATCACAAATCCCACATTGAAGTCAAGGTGAGTTCTGGAATTACCAAGTTATCAGCTTTCAACTACTTTTTTTTCTAACCTCAGGAATTTTCTTCTTACATGTTCATGTATCTCCACTCAACCGTAGCAGAGAGGACATTTCTCTCCAGAGTTCTGTCTGTTTCTACACCATTCCCTTCACTCACTCTTCCTTCTCAATGCCAGCTCTTTGACTTTCTTACATTCTGACTCTTTAGCTTAGTGAGAACATGGATAGAGTTTGGTTCATTTCTCTGAACCTTGACCTCTACCTCTAGACAGCAGGGTGGAGCAATGTCAGGTCCCTCTTTCGACCATCACAGCCATGAGCTTTCTGTTGTCTAATGCCTAGCACATCATTTTGTGTATTATTTTCTGATTTGTTTATAGCCGGAAACAGTCATCTTTCAGGCAGTCCAAAAGAGAGTCCTGAGGATAGTACACATAGCCATTCTGCTGCTGCTGAGGGTGAGCGAGCGATAGGCTGACTACCGTCACATCTCGTAAGTCACATACAATCAGCCCCAGGCATCCCACGTGTTACATGTTTCTTTTCAACTTTTTATTGATTCTCTGTGAGTTTTATGTCATGCACCTCAGTCCCAATCATCTCTCCATCCCCCTGTAGCCATCCTCCACCCTTGTAACCTCCTCCCCTGTAAATAAAACCAAAAAACCAAAAACCAACCAAACAAACAGAAACCAAACACTAAAACAAAGTATAGAAAACATCTCGTTTTAGAAGCTATCGTGTGTCATAGCGTGTTCCACAGTATACTCCTTGGTCCATACATCTTCACTTGCACATGTTCATTACAACTGATCTGCTGGTGGCAGGGAGACATCAAACTTGAGCTTCTGCGACCTCAAAAGCCCACCCCCATAGTGGCATACTTCCTCCAACAGGGCCACACCTTCTAATAGTGCCACTCCATGGGGTGGGGTGCATTCCTATTCTAATCACCATGCGTACCTCAAGTTCTGCAATTCTCTGCCTGTTTTATCCTTAACTGCATCAATATTATTCTTCTCACCTATAAGGAAAGTGAAGCTCAGAGCCAGTTAGTGACTTGATCAAAATATACTCAGTCAGCAAATGCAAAGCTAGAGTGTAATTCTATGGAGGCAGGGCTCTCTAGAGCTCATGACCTGTAATAGCTCTTAGACTGAAGAGATTGAAAAAAATGAATCCTGTTGAGTTGAGGCCTGAAAGTCTATCAAATGCTATCAGTGCAATCTATGGGGTCAGAATTTTCTAGATTGTAAGCTTTAGACCTGGATTGTTTTTCATTTTGTGATTGTAGGCTATCCACATTATTTTTCCCATCTTTAATTGGCACTTGATTCTCTTATTATGATTAAGATTTTTGGTGTTTCTTGTTTAACTAATCAACTATAATTATCTGATATTTGGGGAACAGATCTGGATAAAATGTTTGAGATCAATTTTTTTTTTTAAGGGATAAAGTCAATCAATTGTTGCTTTCTCCCAGAGAAAGGAAATAAATTTAATGTGCTAAAATTTAGCAATTCATGTAAGAGATTATGGTCCTGTGTATTTCTTTTTTATTTGATCCGTATTCTAGATGTATTTTGAACAAAGTTTATTTTAACTTAAGAAGAAAAGCAAGAACTCTAACTACTGTTCAATATCTCTAAGTAAGCCCACTTTGCCACCAGCAATGCTCAAGGGATTGTGTAGCACCCTCTAGAGGACATTAGTGAACATTCAGGGCCTTTAGGTTGTCACGGAGTCAGGGAGAAATGCCAGTATTTAGTTTGTGAGGTCAGGGATGCTCCATTTTCTGAAATGCACACTCTCGCAGATGAGAAATTGTTCTGCCCTCATCTTTCTCAATTAGTTATCTTCTGAGAAATGCAGTCAAAGAAGCAGCTGATAGAAGTGGAGAAAAATGCTAAGGTGGGTCCCTTCACCTGCACAAATCTACTCCCTGTTTTCCCCAAGTTATGCAACGCCAGCCTTCATCTGCGTGGAAACGGCAGATCTGCGTGGAGTAATAAACGGCTTACTGTTAAATGTAGTTATTTTTCCATGTCCACTGGAGGAGAGTTCTGTGAGTCCATGAGAATAATTATTTTGTCAAATGTGGCACCAATCAAGGATGGATAAAATGATTCCCCATCATTAGAATCAAGGACCAGGATAATGAATGCCTATCTTTGCTAGCATGGCTTTCCTCTGGTGTGTGCAACAGAAAGGGCAGCGATTCACAGTGGGACTAAAAGGGGAGTTTTGAGCTTGAAACTTCTTCCTTGTTCTCAGGCATACCACATTTCTGGCAAAGAAGACTGATCTAGGTTCTTTTCAATATGAGCTGTCTCAGGAGAATGAACAGTTAAGAGAAGTTTCTTGACGTGGGTTTGCAAGGATAAAAAAGCTAACTTTTTCCCTGTCCCCGATATCATATAATGTTCTAGCAAAAAAGTAACATTGGTTTGCGACTTCAGGTCTTTTTATCACACAATCTTGTATATATTGGCAGCAACTTAATAACTTTATATTTAATCTGTCCCACTAATATTTTCCCCTTCTCCTTTCCAAAATGGCCCTGGGAACTTTATGTAATAGATAATGGCTTGTCAGATTTGATTTCCACTTAATCTGGGGAAAAGACTTTCTGATAAAATGTCAAAGGCCAGTGGATAAAACTTTAGTCATCATTCCATCCCTGAAACTCATTGTAAGCCAGCATTTATCCATTTTATAAACTTTCAGAGAATAGCAATTCTTCACCTTCAGCACACTAAGTATTTATGTCAACATTCTGTTCATCTGAGAATACTTTCATCCCCCTGTCTCTACTTTATGTCTTGTTAAGTAATTACTGGATAGAACTTACAGTTTCACATATAAATCATCTCCCTATCTATCATCCTAATTCATACAATGAATTTTAATTCTCTCCATAAACTGTTTCTTGACTTGAGTTACTCAAATAGGCCAATAAAATGTAATATGAACTTCCAACATAATTTTTCTTAGAGATGAGCTGACTTGACATTAGCCCTAAATCTTGCCTATTAGATAGGTGCAAGATGGCTGAAAATCATTTAGCTCACATTGTTCTCTCTGTGTGTATATATGCATGCTTATGTGTGTGCATGCATGCACACATTTATGTAGAAGCCAAATATCAACCCTTGGTATTATTCTGCAGGCTCAATTCACCTTATTTTTTTGGAGGTAGCATCTACTCTCTTGAACAAAACAGTCTAAGCTTCATGGCCAGAGAGCCCCTTGGATAGATCTGTTTCTCCCCACTAACTTTGTGACTCTGTGATTACAATTTTGCACTACTGTACCCAGTTATTTTTTTTATCACATGGGTACTGTTGATTAAAGTCCTTATATTTAACACTTACGTGACAAGCGCTTCTGAACTATCTTCCTAAATTATAATCAAGACAACTTATTATTGCCTTGTGAAATAATAGGATAGAGGGTCTTCAATGGAGTAGAGACAACATTTTGACTCTTACATATATATGATTTTCCCCATGTAGTTCTTGAAGTAGTGACATAAAAAGGGTCAGTAATAGTTTGAACTATTTGAGGGAACTTAGTAAGAGGAGAAAATTGACCACAAAAGACAACCCTGAAAGAGAAGACAATCTGTCTAGCTGTAGAGGAACTTGTTGGGTTGAATGTGGGAATTATTGTTTCCATGGAGACTAATCCTATAAAGCATAGCATTTTGGGAGGAACAGGACAAATTGTTCAGTGTAAGAAAATGACTTAGTCCACGTGTGGAAGTGGCAGGGGGGAGGTCTGGAGAGCAGGGTCATGGTTGAAGGAAAGAAGGTTAAAACAACCCAACAGAGTATAAAGGATTCCACTCACTGTTCTAGGAAAGGATGGTCCCAGTAGGGTTAGATAGAGTTGATGTGGAAGTCTAGCCTTGGGCTCTACATCCACATTAAATGAGACAAAGAGTTTTGTGTCTAGCTTAGGATTCCCTGATGCAAGAGTATTCTCATGTATGATGTAAGGAAGAAGCAAGGCTCGAAGACTCAATCACTAGATTTCAACATTTATAATAGAATTTTAATCTAATTTTTTTTTTCTGATTTAAAAGCATAGCATAAATCCTTAAAGGGACCTTAGAAAAAAATCAGACAGAACAATGAGAAAATAGAGCCAGCCATACCTGACATCCCAGAAAAGCTGCTTTTGCCAGTGTATATTGTCTAGCCATTCATTTCCCCATCTATCCACTCACATCGTTTTTTTTTTTTAAATTAATTAGGACATTTATTTTCAGCCCTGAGAAGGAAAACAAATTATCTTTTCCTTTTTTTCTTTTTATCCTTTTTATTAGATATTTTCTTTATTTACATTTCAAATATTATCCCCCTTCCTCATTTCCCCTCCAAAAACCCCCTATTCCATCCTCCCCCTCTCCCACACTCACTAACCCACCCACTCCCACTTCCCTGTCCTGGCATTCCCCTACACTGGGGCATTGAGCCTTCACAAGACCAAGGGTCTCTTCTTTCATTGATGCCCCATTGGCCATCCTCTGCTACATATGTGGCTGAAGCTTTGAGTCTCTCCTTGTATACTCTTTGGTTGGTGGTTTAGACCCTGGGAG
This sequence comes from Mastomys coucha, assembly GCF_008632895.1. Classification (NCBI taxonomy): domain Eukaryota; kingdom Metazoa; phylum Chordata; class Mammalia; order Rodentia; family Muridae; genus Mastomys; species Mastomys coucha. Next base: position 30,701,113 of record NW_022196903.1, read on the forward strand.
CTCTGGGTGTACTGGTTCATTCATATTGTTGTTCCTTCTATGGGGCTGCAAACCCCTTCAGCTCCTTGGGTTTCTTCTCTAGCTCCTCCATTGGACTTTGTGCTCACTCCAATGGATGGCTGTGAGTGTCAACTTCTGTATTAGTCAGGCACTGTCAGAGCCTCTCAGAAGTCAGCTATATCAGGCTCCTGTCAGTAAGTGTGCCGCGCCGATCACCCTGACCAGCAGGGAAGAAAGACTAGCACACCAGTTCCTTCCAGCAACAGTTTACTCAGGAGCTGTTAGTTACATGAGAATCAAGGGTGTGCCCCCGAATGGTCCGTGAGTGCTGCTTAAATACCCTTCGTAGGACTGCCCAGGAGCCCATACCACGTCCCGCACCTTCATAGGCTATAGCCTCATGATGAAAGATCAGACCACTGGCAGGTGCAACCCTCTTGCCAAATAAGGACTTATTTACTCCTTAGCAGAAGAATGGCAGGGGCCATCTTTAAGGCGCGGCAACAGTGCTCCACAAGTAAGCACTTGTTGGCATCCACAATAGTGTCTGGGTTTGGTAACTGTATATGGGATGGATCCCCAGGTGGGACAGCCACTGAATGGCCTTTTCTTCAGTTTCTGCTCCAAACTTTGTCTCTGTATCTCCTCTCATGAGTATTTTGATCTCCCTTCTAAGAAGGACCGAAGGAGCCACACTGTGGTCTTCCTTCTTCTTGAGCTTCACACGGTCTGTGAATTGTATTTTCAGTATTCTGAACTTCTGGGCTAATATCCGTTAATCAGAGAGTGCACATTATGTGAGTTCCTTTGTGATTGGGTTACCTCACTCAGGATAATATTTTCTAGTTCCATCCATTTGCCTAAGAACTTCATGAATTCATCATTTTTAGTAGCTGAGTAGTACTCCATTGTGTAGATGTACCACATTTTCTGTATCCATTCTTCTGTTGAAGGACATCTGGGTTCTTTCCAGCCATTGGCTATTATAAAAAGGGCTGCTATGAACATAGTGGAGCATGTGTCCTTATTACATGTTGGAGCATCTTCTGGGTATATGCCCAGGAGCACTCACATCATTTTAATGATTGGGATTGGACAGAATCTCACCAACTACCTTAATAATTATTTTTATAAAAAGTGTTTTATCTCAGAAAACTTCCAATTGAAAAAAAATCACACATCTAGATTAATGTAGTCATTCTAATAAGTGCTTGCATATGCCAATGTCTATACCTTCAATGAACTTCTGTACAGTTAGAAGAGCCATTCTGATGCTCAGAAGCTCTAGGCAAGAAGGTCTTCCAACCATATGGCAGCTTCTTTACATTCATGGTCATGACATCTTTCAAGGTCATGATGTCTTTACTCTAGAGCTCTTTCTCTTCCTTGGTAATATGAATTTCTAGATAAATTTATTTAGATTATTTTGAGCAGGATATTTTTCCTAATGGATTTCTCTGAAAATACATTGTTGACCTATAGGAAAGATACCATTTTCATAATGACTCTGTAACCTGCAACTTCACTGTATCTATTAGACCAATTTCTTTGATGAACATTTGTTTAGACCTTGTCAACTGAATACTTGCAAACAGAATTCAGGAAGGCACAAAAAGAATATTCACTCCCAACCAGGTAGGCTTCATCATACATAAATCAGTGAATGTTATATGCAATACAAACAAACTTAAGGGCAGAAATCACACAGTAATCTCTATTGATGCCAAAAAGGCTTTTGACAAAGAACATGCCTCTATGATAAAAGACCTGGAGACTTAGGGGAAGATGGTGGATACCTCAGAAAAGTAAAGATGATAAGTAGTAAACATTTAGGCAACATCACATCAAATAGAGACAAACTGAGAGTCTAAAACTAGGAAGGAGACAAAGATGCCCTCTCTCCTATCTCTCATTTGACCATAGTGCTCAGTAGTAGCTACAATAATCAGGCAAGAGAAAGACATAAAAAGTATTTAACAAAGGAAAGGAACAAATTAAATTATCTGTACTTGTAGATGGTATGATTCTTTACTTAAACACAGAACTGATCTACTAGAAAGGTCTTGGACCCAATCAATACCATATGATACCATATGATGTCATATACATTCTTGAAGAGCAGAGCTTTCTTTTTCTTTCTTTCTTTCTTTTTTATTTATTTATTTTTTTAGAGACAGGGTTTCTCTGTATAGCTCTGGCTGTCCTGGAACTCACTCTGTAGATCAGGCTGGCCTTGAACTCAGAAATCTGCCTGCCTCTGCCTCCCAAATTCTGGGATTAAAGGCATGCACCACTACTGCCTGGCATGAACAGAGCTTTCAACAAGCATTATCTGCAGTGAGAGTTTCAAACCATGAACAGGGCATGTCTGATTTAGTTTCCATTATTTCCGTTACTGGTAGCTTGTTATTTTCATCACAAAGCCCTTCTGTTTTATTATGAATGTACCTAAGTATTTTCTCTTCTTTTAGATCATTTTAAATGACGATGACATTTTAAATTTCAATCTCTAACTTCCAATTGTAATGTAGAAGTATGGTTGATTTTTGTGTATAGGTTTTCTATCCTATGATTTTATCAAACTCATTTATTTAAAGATTTTTTCTTGATTCCTTAGACTATTATATGTAGACAATCATGCCATCTACAAATAGGGAATTTTAATTTTTTCTTTCCAAGCTCTGTGGTTTCTGCAACATGTTTGGAATTTAGACTAATTTATCATTTTCTCTCTAACAATGATTTTAAAGATATCAGTAAATTGTCTTATAGAATATACTAGAATCTTTTATTTTGTTATTTCTTTATAGTGTCATTTATTTATCTATTTCTATATTTCTTTTTTTTTATTTATCAGTCAGTTTTGTAACAGTAAATTCTTAGCTCACAAAACACCCACACAATGTACTCAGAGCCAACTGATATTGATACAAGCTGCCCACCTGAAAAGGACACTGTCTGATATAGCTGTCTCCTATTCCATTGCTAGACTATTTCTGCATTTCTTATGAAGTGGATGTTAGGTTTAGATGCTTGAGTAGACTTGTTAAGTACTTGGGCTAGAGATGTCAGGTTGTCCCTTTGTCTTCAACTCTGGGTTTGCTCCCTTGGATAAGTGTGGACTGCTGAATTTCTCCATTCTAAGGATACATTACAGTTTTTAGTTTGAAGTTTGTGCCACAGTCCTGTGTGAGTTTGAGAAAAACCTATTCTCCTGTGATCCCTTTTAATAAGTGTTCGGAATGCATGGGCATTTTTAATTTCATAAACCATTTTGCTAATTTATATGAATTTTAATTATTTTGTTCCTTGTTCCACATAATGTCTGACATTCTTCTGTAGTAGTTTACTTGAAATCAGAACTGAATTAGTAGTTTTTCCCTGAAACATCAGGATAAATGCCCAGTTATTTTCTTTTTACTATGAATTTTCAAGTGTATGATAGAATAGTTATCCCTTCTTCCTCTTCCTCCTCTCCCTCCATCCTCCATTTTTATTTCTTTTACTGATGTCACATGAGAGCATATGTTTTTCCATTTTTGTCATTTTTCCTTCTGACACTTGGATCTCTCCAGTATGGCCAGTGAGTGAGTGCCACTTTAAATTGGGCCCACTGCTCTTTTAATATAAATTATTGTCCTTTAGAACTTGGTTGCTTTCTGGTACAAGATGTTTCAGGTTCAACATTGCTTTGTTTCTGGCCCAGGTCTAAAAATCAATTAATTAATGCTTGGTTCCTTTTTACTCTTCTTGACTTTGAATGTCACATAGAGAAAAACAATTTCTCTCCATACTATGAAGTAATTCCAAGGACTTTATTATCTTTTATATTTTCTATATTAGTAGGCATCATTAATGCCAAGGTCACTGTTTCTAATCTTTTGTTAAACGTGAACTCTAAGCTATGCATCCTTCAGAAATTAAGATGTATTGCAAAATGTCCACAGCTTTGACAGAACAGAGTCAATGAGGTTTCACTTGTATAAAGAATTTAGAAACATGATGGGAATAAAATATGACCTTCAAATTAAGATGGTCTGTGGATATTGACTCTGCTATGGTGAGAAAGGAAATCCCAAGGCTATGTGACAATTTAATTCTTAGCTTACATGGATGAGAGAATAAATGTATATGTGTATAAACTTAGTGTGGCTAAGCCACAGGGGAAGTAAGGAAACATAATGTAGTTTTGTTTTATTTCCCAAGATCTTTTCTGAGCCAATGAACAATTGTTGAGAATGCTATATATCAGAAAGAATCTGGTCCAGACTATGTATGTAGAGAGGTAAATGCAGTGAATGTATGTAAATACATACATATGTATATGTACATAAATACATATATACATACATACACATGTGTGTGCATGTGTGTGCATGCTCACCTGTGTGTGTGTGTGTGTGTGTGTATAGAGATTCCTAGAGGAAATGAACTCCATCTACTGAGGTCTCAAAGGATTTCAGAACATGAGGCAGAGAATCTTTGATTTATGCTACAAGCATTTCGGCCATGTTCACCAGCTGGTTCGTTCTTTGTCCTAAGTCTTGTATGAAATGTCTCTTCTTTCTTGAAATTTTTTCCTCTGCAGGTTCTCATATTTCATGCTTCCTTTTGTACAATAATGGTAGATAGCATGAACAGGGATCCTTGCACGTGGCTTATGATTCTGTAGTCAACGTTACACCAATGGGCTGTAGTGACTTGCTGCCAAGTTCTCTGCTTTTCATACTGGGTAAGTTACATTGTATTTCTTAGTCCTTCCCATTTTTTCTCATTTCATTACTTTTCAAGTCAATGTTTGCAGGCTGGTGATAAATCTCCTTGTCACCTAGCATCACATTTTCTGGTAAATGGTTATTTCTGAAATCTCATTAAGACTATCCATCAGCAAGTGAGTGGTTGGGAAGTCCTTTCTGCATGTCTCCTCTAATGCACAGAGGCAGCACCACATGCAGCCTTTGGTAATGTTGTACATGCAGTGATTCTCCAAAGGAGTTGCGGAGGACATCTGGACTGTGAGGGGAGGCCTGCTGAGCTTAGAAGTGGTTTGCTGAGACCCCAGCAAGCTTCCTACCTCCCTACCCTGGCTGATACATGCACACTGGGAATCTACTAAATCTCTCAATTCCCATCACACAGAAGCAGCTCCACCTGGAGTAGTGAAAACAACTCTCTTAAACTTAGAAATATGAAAACATTTTGTTTCAGTTAGATTTGCTTACTGTTTCTCCAGTGTTTGCTAAAGGTACTTCCAGGTGAGAAGAACTACAAGGGGTTAATGATCCAGAGCTGAAAGGAGAAGAACAGGCTGTCTTGTAGTCCTTGAAGGTCTCAGGGGTCTGCAGGATCTAGGTGATCTGGTAAGATTTTATAACATAAAAGACAAGGATGACTGTCAGACAGAGTTCTTTGGAAGGTGGTTGTAGGTCGGGAACCTGATAGTGATTGACAACTCAAGCAGAGGCTAAATGCTGACATGGTCAGGATGCTTTGACCTTCAGTCCATGTTTTAAAACATCTGGGACCTTCCTACTTGCTTTCATTTTCCTGCTGCTCCTAGGGGATGAATGGCTTGACCTTGAAGACAAAAGGAAATGAATAAAGTAATGCAGTCATGACCCAACTTTATTTTGTATCCGCCTAGACACTTCCCAGCCTTCTATTCCTTCGACAGCCACATCATCCCTGGGACCACTTTTGGGATAGTTCATGACCTTGAACATGATCCAGACATATTAAGCAACATAACTGGTGTTTATGAAAGCTCAAACGTAATACTGAAATAACTAGGAGGGAGTGTAAATCAAAAATAATTGTCATGTACTGTCTGGAAAACCATGCTGAGATTTGCAAGAAATAAGATGTTACTAGGCCACTCTAAATCCGTTACGTTCAGGTATCCCTCCCTTATCTTGAGCACTGATGTAATTGTGGTTTTGTCTTTAAAAAATGCTGCACCTCTGAGCTTGGGCATCAAGAGACTTTTCAGAGGCAAGAGTCTGTTCTTGGTCTAGGAGTTAATAAAAGGACTCAAAGCTTTTAATTTGCTTCATCAGTGATGTTGTCAATAACTATCCCACATGGATCATTTTATAAAATGGTGCTGTGACTGTATTTTCTAGCAAGGGTAAAGCTGCAGCAGGAAGCCACCTCTGACCACCATTGGCAGCAGGGTGAGCCTAGCAACGAGGGATAAGTGCTGAGCTCCGTAGTGGCCGAAGAAAAATGGTCATCTGGCACCATATTATTCCTTAGGAAAGGAGACAAATCTGCTTGTCATGTCTGTTGTTATGAATCTGTGTAAAAATCTTGGAAGGGAGACTCAGTGTCATCAACCCTCAATGCAATTACTTTAAGTATAGGCTAGAATTTTACCATAAATTACACAGCCCTTGGATTTATAGGCTTTAAGGAACTGATGTAAAAGGTATTGAACATTGGAGAAGATGCTGATGCAGGACATTTTTTTCTCTTTCTCTGATGCTCAAAGAATGCTTCTCTTTCTTTGAATCATAGACGTGTTAATGATTTATTTGTATTGTCTTTCCTCTCTCTCCGTTTCTCTGATACTTGTGTAGTCCTGGGGAAGGCTGTACATGAGATGCAATCCACAGCCCTGGCTTTTCTTGGATTGCTGGTAAGGGAGATTTGTAGCTATCTGGCAAGCTTGGGTGGAGCTTTCGAAAGGCTAGAGAAGAGAAAGGTCCTCCTCTTGACTCTGCTAGTTTGCAAAGACATAAATTCAGGTCAAATTATTTGAAAGAATCAGGGTACAGTTACAAGATAATAAATGCAATTAACAAGCTTATATAAAGGCTCCCTCTTCTGCCCCCAAATAAATTGATAGATAGGAGATAGATAGATAATAACATAAACAGAAAGAAAAACATAACCTTAGCCAATCATTTAATTCTTAGAAGCAACTGCACTTCACCGAATTAATAAAGCTTTATTATTCAACAAATGTGTTCTAATGAAATTGAAATACCTGGGCATTCTTGGTACTGTTGCTTACAGTCAAGGCCAGTTGACATATCCACTATCAAGGATGCTTGACAGGTATTACTATTTATGAGATTATTTAGAAGTTAGAGAGCATCCAGGGCTTGATGGGGGAGGGGGAAGGAACATCGCCATGCTAGGAAGGTCAAATATGTGATGGGAGAGAAGTCGGAAACAGACTAGAGAATGAAATGGATAACCCTTAGCAGGTTCCTGGACCCTTATGGTCTGTTGCTATTTCAGAATCCAACACCAGAGCAGGGAGGGGGATGTAGGGAGAAATTTCTGAGGGTTTGCTCGTACTTAGCTAGTCCATAGGACACTAATGTGGACCTATGAGCTATTTTGATGATTAGAAGACTTTAAGACAATTTGCATTCATTCAAAGTAACGTCACATAGACTAGAACATCAAGTGTCTTTGCTTTGGGCTGGGATTATGTAAGTTCATTGTTATAATAAATTTGCCTCAATCTATTCAGAGTTCTGACAGTTGGCAGCTGTATTTGTCAGATTAATGACAAGAGAAAATGAGATATTTCTTAATGTGCTATCTTTGTAGACAAAAATCTTCCAAATGAGCTCTTTAGGAGGGAGTGAAAGAAAAACTATACTGGTGAAGTAGTTGTTGATTAGTAGAAAAAAAATTCCCTCTCTGTTGGCCCACTTGTTTTTCTTCTGTACCCTGAGGCCTCAGAAATAATCTGTGACTAAATCATAAATGTAATTTTTATATTATTTTATAAGACAAAACTATCTTGGTCTTTCTGAATAGAGGTTTACCTCATCTAAAGAAATACAAGAAAGCTCAAACTAAGATAAGTGATATTTTCTAGACATCAATAAAATTATCTTTCCTCATTTTTATAAGACTTAAGAGTTCACATTTTTCTCATTGGTCATACAAGATGAGGGAGCAAATAGTCTGCCTCAACTTTGAGAAATTCCAGCCAGGGAGCTGAGAGTCTCAGGAGCCTGAGTTAGCTCTTGGCTATTTCCTTGGAAAATAAGATATCTTATTTTTTAAAATTCCTCTCAGACCCTCCCCACTTCTCCACCCTCCCAAATCTGTATCCTTCCTTGTTTTCTTTTTTTTTAGAAAACAAATGAGCATCTAAAAAATTAGGGAAAAATAATTAAATAAGATAAAACAAAAACAAATGAATCTGATAGGAAAAACAAACAAACAAACAAACAAACAAACAAACAGAACCAAAGAAACATCACAGGAAACATATAGACATAGAAGTGGGCAGAGCTCACAAGAAAGAGCAAGTGTGTTTCTAAAATTACATGCAACAGTTGTCAATTCCATTTAGGTCACCTAAATGTATATGCATATACTTATGTGTATATGTATATATTTTAGGAAGCTTCTACTGTATTGGGTTTTTAATACAGTTCCTCAAACAGGATAATTCTTTCTAGCTCCATCTGTTTACTGTGAATTTCAAGATTTCTTTTTTTTTTAAATAGCTGAGTAATATTCCATACTTATTTTCTTCATTCATTCTTCCACTTTAAAGACATCTAGTCTATTTACAACTTCTGGCTACTGTGAATAGAGTAGCAATGAACATGGTCCAATAAGTGTCTCTGTAGTAGAATGTAGAGCTCTTTGGGTATGTGCTCAAGAACGATGTATCTGGGTCTTCAGTTAAATCTATTGCCAGCTTCCATAGGAACTGCCACACTGATTTTCATAGTTTCTGTACAAGTTTACACTCCGACCAGCAATAAATGAGTGTTCCCCTCACACCACATGCTAATTAGCATGACCTGTTATTTGTTTATTGATCTTCTGAGTTAGAAATCACAAAGTAGTTTTGATTTGCATTTTTCTGATGACCAAGAATAGTGAACGTTTCTTAAAGTTCTTTTCATTTTTTTTTTCTCTTTTAAGAATCCTCTGGGCTAATATCCAATATATACAAAGAACTCAAGAAGCTAGACTCAGAACCAAATAACCCTATTAAAAATGGGGCACAGAGCTAAACAAAGAATTCTCAACTGAGGAATACTGAATGGCTGAGAAGCACCTAAAGAAATGTTCAACATCCTTAGTCATCAGGGAAATGTAAATCAAAACAACCCTGAGATTCCACCTCATACCAGTCAGAATGGCTAAGATCAAAAACTCAAGTGACAGCAGATGCTGGAGAGGTTGTGAAGAAAGAGGAACACTCCTTCATTTCTGGTGAGATTGAAAGCTGGTACAACCACTCTGGAAATCAGTTTGGTGGTTCCTGAGGAAATTGGACATAGTACTACCAGAGGACCCAGTTATACCACTCCTGGGCATATATCCAGAAGATGCTCCAACATGTAATAAGGACACATGCTCTACTATGTTCATAGCAGCCTTATTTATGATAGCCAGAAACTGGAAACAACCCAGATGTCCCTCAACAGAGGAATGGATACAGAAAATGTGGTACATCTACAAATGGAGTACTACTCAGCTATTAAAAACAATGAATTTATGAAATTCTTAAGGAAATGGATGGAACTGGAGGATATCATCCTGAGTGAGGTAACCCAATCACAAAAGAATACACATGGTATGCACTCATTGATAAGTGGATATTAGCCCAGAAGCTCAGAATACCCAAAATACCCAAAACCACAAGAAACACAAGAAGAAGGAAGACCACAGTGTGGATACTTCAATCCTTCTTAGAAGGGGAACAAAATACCCATGGAAGGAGTTGCAGAGACAAACTATGGAGCAGAGACTGAAGGAAGAACAATCCAGAGACTGCTCCACCTGGGAATCCTTCCCATATTCAGTCACCAAACCCAGACACTATTGTGGATGCCAGCAAGTGCTGACTGACAGGAGCCTGATATAGCTGTCTCCTGAGAGGCTCTAACAGTGCCCGACTAATACAAAAGTAGAGGGTCACAGCCATCTATTGGACTGAGCACAGGGTCCCCAATGAAGGAGCTAGAGAAAGAACCCATTGAGCTGAATGGTTTGCAGCCCATTAGGACGAACAACAATATGAACTAACTATTATCCTCAGAGCTCCCAGGGACTAAACCACCAACCAAAGAGTACACATGGTGGGACTCATGGCTCTACCTGCATATGTAACAGAGGACGGCCTAGTGGGTCATCAATGGGAGGAGAGGCCCTTGGACCTGTAAAGGTTCTATGCCCCAGTGTAGGGGAATGTCAGGGCCAGGAAGCAGGAGGGGGAAGAGGGGGAGGGAACAGGTTTTTTTTTTTTTTTTCCAAGAGGGGAAACCAGGATAGGAGATATAATTTGAAATGTAAATAAAGAAAATATCTAATAAAAAATGAATCCTCTGTTTAGATCTGCACCCCATTTTAAATTGGGTTGTTTTTTTGATCCCCAGAATTCTGAATTCTTTATATATTTAAGATATTAGCCGTCTATGGGATGTGTAGTTGGTAAAAGAAAATCTTTTCCTGTTCTGGAGCCTGCCACTGTGTCCAGATGATGGTGTCCTTTGTCATACAATAGCTTCTCAGTTTTATGAGGTCTCATTTATTAATTTTTATTCTTAGTGTTTCTACTATTTGTATTCTGTTCAGTAAGTCCTTTCTTATGCTAATGAATTCAATAATTCAAGACTATTCCCCATTTTCTCTTTTACCAGAATCACTGAATCTGGCCTTACATTGAAGTCTTTGATCCATTTGGAGTTGAGTTTTGTGCAGGGTGATAAGTATGCATCTATTTGGATTCTTCTACATGCAAGCATCTAGTTTGACCAGCATGATTTGTTGAAGATGTTGTTTTTTCCCCCAGAGTTTATTTATGACTTCTTTATAGAAAATTAGGTGTCCACAGGTGTGTGGATTTATGTCTGGGATTTCAATTCAATCTCATTGATCAATCAATCACCACATCTTTCTTATGCCAGTATGATGCTGTTTTTATTACTATAACACTGTACTACAATATAAGACCAGGATGGTGATACATCCAGCAACTCTTTTATTATTCAGAATTGGTGTTTAGCTATCCTGTTTGTGTGTTTGTGCGTGTGTGTGTTTTCATATGAAGCTGAAAAAGTTTTCTTTCGAGTCCTGTGAAGAATTATGCTGGGGATTTTGATGGAGATTGCACTGTATCTGTATATCGCTTTTGGTAGCATGGCCAGTTTTTTTTTTTTTTTCTGTATTAATCTTACTGACTCATGAACATGGGAGATTTTCACATCTTCTGATATCTTCTTCAATTTATTTCTTCATGTTTTAAAGTTTTTATCATAAAAGGCTCTTACTTTGTTGGTTAGAGTTATCCCAAGTTATTTTGTTTCTTGAGGCTACTGTGAAAGATAGTTTTCCTAATTTCTTCTATGTTTGCCAATTGCATATAGGAAGTCTACGTATTTTTGTGTTGTTTTAACTTATTAAAGTATCCACCTACTTTGTTTGCTGGCTGTGGGTTTCCTGATGAAAATGTTTATAGTCACTTAGGCATACAATCATATCATTTACAGATAAAAATACATCGACTTCTTCCCTTCCTATTTGTATTCCCTTGATCTTGTTCAGTTGTTTTATTACTTTAGCAAAGACAAGTTGTATATTGAATAGTTATGGAAAGGGTGGAAAACCTTGCCATGTTCCTGACTTTACTGGAAATGCTGTGCATCTATTTCCATTTGGGTTGACACTGCCTGTGGACTTGCTATAAACTGCCCTTATTATGTTGAGGTGTGACCTTTGCATCCATTCTCTTTCCAGAACTCTTATCAAGAAGAATCTTTGTCTAAGGCTTTTTTTGTAGCTAATAAGATGATCATGTTGTCTTTCACTTTCCATTTGTTATATGATAAATTACATTTATTGATTGATGTATGCTGAACCATCCCTGAATCTCTGGAATGAAGCCTACTTGATCATGGTGGATGAAGAACAAGATATCTCTCTGAAAATTACCACTCTTTTTTTTGTTTGTTTTAAATCTAAGACAAAAATCGCAACTAGAAAATAAAGCAAAATTCCAGGATGAGCCTTTTGTTTTCTCAACCCCAAAGGTCTTACTGAATATTTATATTTGAGGGAGTATTAAACATATAAATGTTTACCCAGAGTTCATCTAGGTCATTTCATTCCAGAATAAAACAAGTTTAGCTGTTAAAAATGATGGATGACTAGGGCTGGGAAGATGGCTCAGTGGTTAAAAGCAAGTGACTCTCTTCCAGCAGATCTGAGTTCACATTGAGCAGCTACCAATTGCCTGTAACTCTACCTCCAGGAGCTCCTTCGCCTTCTATTGGCCTCTTCAGGAACTTGCACTCACATGAACTCTTCCACATGTAGATACCCAATTAGTCAATAGTCCTTTAGAAAGTATGGATGAAAAAGTACTTTTGAATCTGGCTCTATAGAATATAAGCAAGAGATAAGGAAGGAAGGACTCAAAAAGAGAAGAGCCAAGTGGCCTGGGCCACTCTATTTTTTCTGGAGAAGGCGGGGATACAGTTTAGAAAGACAAAGACTTCTCAAAACTACTTAGAGCTTTTCAGCTTTTCTTAGTGAAAATTCAAACAACAGATAACTTTCCTCAAAGTAATACTTTTCCTAGAGTCACTTTGGCCTCTAATCAGAGGAACATTGTTGATGCATCTCAGTGACTCAAGCTCATCCTTTAGATCGTCTTGCTCCTGGGAACTCACAGGTCTTGAGAGTGTTCTTTACATGGTAAAGCCATAGATCACTGGTGACATGGTCTGCTGTCCTAGAGTCTGGCTTCTCTAATGATTCCCGATGCTTCCTTTTTCTTTAACAGGGCCATGTTCTTATTTGTTTTAAATCCAGCATAATTTAAATATTGCAGAAGCATTTGTAAAACTAGTTATAAGTTGGTTTCTTTGCTAGAGACACCTCTATCACCCTTACATAAGGAATATATGTGTCACCACTGAGATAATGCCGACAGCTCTTAACTATATTACTGAGATAGTAAGGTGTGATTTATTGTATCAGAGAAGGAATATTGGATGCAGTGTCAAACAATTTTGGGGTGTGGGGAAGCCTAATATATTAGGAAAAAGTGTCAGCCAAGGGAAACATTTACTTTCTCACCTTTCTTCTTTTTAAAAATGTTCTAATAAAAGCTATATGTTCTAGAAGCACAGAGGTGAGGATAGAGGAAAAACAACATTTTTTAATTCCTCAAGGAAAAAAATTTGAGAAAAGTCATGTTCTAGATTTTATAGAAATTATATCCTCCTTTTTTAACCCATTCCCAACAAAAATCAGACTAGAATTTTCAAGAAACTTGATTTAAGCTTGTCTTGAGATGCAGTTGAATCTCTTACTGAACCTTTGAGGGACTCAGGTACTGGGTATATAGTGTATTTTTTTGCTGTCTAATCCCAGTGAATGATGCTTTATACAGCTACAAAATCCATGTTTAACTGCAGGCTGTTTCACCACACCACACAGGTCCTGGACTCTCTGTTAGGATGGCCATACTAGTACTGACCCCTATACCAGAACTCACCTGTAACACTCCAACTTTCGGTTCTGGAGGTAGCAACAGTTGTTATTCATCTGTTTAGTATTTACCTTCAGTTTTTTCATTCTACATGCAGCTCACTATTTACTTGTTGGGGAAGAGGGGAATCATGGAGTTATTACTATTACTAAAACAAGAATTTAATTGTAGCACCTCTTTAGAACTTGGCATGCTTTCAGGACTGTTTCAGGATACCAGGACACTGTCCTTGTTAGCAGCAGATGAATAATTTAAGGGAAAAGTTTAGGAAGACATTTTCAACATTTTCTTCTTTTATTCACAGCTTATTTAACAGCTAATTATTCAAAATACAGTCTTCCCAGGGAGAAGAACCTCAGGGTTAAGCCATTATTTCTCTACATTTAGATGGGGGAAGAGAGAATTCAACTAGTTAAATGGTGAAGTTGACTTTCCAAGGTAATAAGGTAGCTCTTTGTGCCACTGTCATCATTTATGAAAAAAGACTGAGCAAATGAGAAGATTCAAAAACAACCCACGGGGATAGAGAGATGGCTCCATGGTTGAGCACACCTGTTGCACAAATCCTGGGGACCAGAGTTTGGATCTCAGTATCCAAACAACTTGGGCATTTGCACAGATGCCTGTAGTCCCCCCAGCTCCTAGAAAAAAAGAGACCAGCAGATTGCTGGGCCATGCTATCTTCTAGCCTCACTGAGAAAACAAGAGGGCCAGGTTTATGGAGAAATTCTGCATCCAATGAGTTTATAGAGTGATGGAGCGGGGGAGATCTGATGACCTCTTCTGTATACAAGAGGCACACACCCCACCTCCCACATGGGCGTACTCAGACAGACAAAGTCACGAACAAACACAAACTGCCAGAAACAAAACCAGCCAAATCACAAAAACAAACTTAGTAATAAAAGGGAAGATTAATGAGCTAGAAAATCATGCTGGAGCAAATATTGAAAACAATGGAGATTTGTGCTTTTTGAATAGATGGTGAAGGATAACTTTCCATGTAGGGAGAGATTTAGTCACAGAAGTCTGAAGAGGTTTATTTCAGCAAAGGTCACATTAGGATGAAAAGGGCTTATCCTGAGACAGGAGAGAGTGCAATGGGATTGAGGGAAGAGCTGCTGAGGGATCACTCACTGAAAGAGGTATTCAGGGAGCTGACTTATTTTTTTCCCCCAATGACCTTAAAGAAGACAAGAGCCGGCTATTTGTTCTGAAATGTTTACCTACATAAGACAGAGTCAAAGACGGATGATTCTAAAAGTCTCCTGAAGCTTAAAAGTTTCTGTTCTCTGATAGTACATGTGATATGGTTACCCTTTGAGAAATGCTTGAGGCAGCGAGCCCCAAATCTTCCAGTTAAGTCTCCAAACCCATCTTTTCTTTCTCCTCTTCCTTCCAAGCCTTCTTCAGAAATTGATTGGTGCATACAAATGAGCACAACATTTCAGATGCTTGTGAAGCTTTCTGTGCTAGGCAGACATGGTCCTACACAGCTGCATTCGAACCCTTAAACACTTAAGAAAGCCATTGACAGCTCTCCATCATCCACGTAGAAATGAAGAGATGTAGACAGAGTGTTGGCTTACTAAATGTAGAGGAAAGTTTTCCCCTAATTCACACTGCTCTTATTGGACATGCTATGGAGGAGAAGCTACTAGAAACCACTGCTTTTAAAAAATTCATAAACTGTGTAACTTTGGACAGTTACTTGACCTTTCTTACCTCCATGTCTCTGTTTCTTTGGGAGCTGCTTATTTTTTCTAATTTTATAGGAGCCCACTATAGAACTTATTAACTTCTTCCTTGCATGTACCATCCATATTTCTTTTTTTTCAATTCACATTTCTGATTGGGGAAGATCTGATTCCCAAAAGGAAGACTTCAAGGACAGTTGACTTTCTTTGTGTCCAGGTTGTGTATAACCATTTCTGGTTCATTCATTATGCTCTGATTATGAGCTGTGGCTATGACAACTGGTTGGTACCACTCTGTACACATGGTATGAACCAAAGAAAACATATATAAAGAATATAGCTAAAGCTGGCTTTTTGGAGAAAGTTGAGGTGACTCTTATTGAATATATATTCAAAACAACCAAGCCTTAAAAATACTAGGAGTTCCTCTATATGGGAACAGCGAATGTCTTGTAGAGTTAGCCTTTAACATCTGCAGATTTCACATCCACAGATTCAACCAACAGCAGATTAAAAAAAAAAAA
>NW_022196903.1:30716847-30717894 GCF_008632895.1 Mastomys coucha
AGATTAAAAAAAAAAAAAGTACTAGAGGGCAAAGTCGCATCTACCTGAATGTATATTGATATCTTTTCTTGCCAGAGTTTCCCTAAATATATTGTAGCAAACAAGTACACCACTTGTTGTGATGGGCACCATAGGTAACCCAGAGATGACTTTAAAAAAATATGGGGTGAGGGATGGGTGTAGATTATGTAGACTCTGTATCATTTTATATGAGATTTGAATGTTCATGCAGTTTGAAATCTTTATAGAATCTTAGACTAATCTCTCATGACTACTAACGATGATGGTAATCTATAACATATCTCCAACTGATGGAGTTGTCTTCTTGGAAGCAGAGACAGGTGAGACTTAGGTTTGCCTTGCTCATGAGGGGAAGGGGAAACGTTCTATCTCATAGTCATGATCCAAAGAGTATTCAAGTGTTCTTTATATAGATATGGTGAGTATCTAAATACAGTAAATTCTGTAATAGTGCTCTAGGTGTGGTTCAAAGATATTCAGTTGTGTACAATGCAGAGATTCATAACTATTGAGATGAAGAAGAAAAATAATAGTTTGTAATCAAACTACTGCCTGCTATATGGAGAAGAGGGCAGAACCCTTTAAAATTCATCGACTGCTTAGGAGCAGACTAAATCTTTGTTTTTAAAAATAGGAGTATGTAGTTCTCACTCTTTTCCTCTCCCTACTGCAGAATAGAAAACATAAGGCCCCTTTTTTGAGAATAGGGCTAGCAACTGGTAGGCAATCCCTCTGTATTCCAGTTAGCATCATCATGGAATGTTCTACCATTGGGTTTTAGTGTACTATAGCAACCTTCTATGAAAATTACTCCAAATGGTTGACAAGATCAACACTGTCTCCTAGAGACATGGGAACACAGCCCATAGTGATATTCTGAAAGTATAACGTTTCTGAAAAGGTTGGCATTTTTCTTAAAATGACTATATTTTATTCAATAATGGATCTGGGTTTGTCCTAATATAACAAGTTAGCGGTAATCATCAATGCTATACTAGTATTAATGTTCCCAGTATAGCAATATAT
>NW_022196903.1:30717966-30727070 GCF_008632895.1 Mastomys coucha
TATATATATATATATATATATATATATATATATATATATATGCACACATATATAAACAATGTATGTTGACTATACTTTAAGCTTTAAGTATACATTTATTTTAGAGTTCTATACTTACTATATGTTGTATATATTATGTAAGCACTGGAGTTGGGAATTAGTAATTTGTTCATGTGTTCAGAGGTCCAGATACCTGCCATTTCTGAACTGCCTAAAACCAGTAGTAGAATTTAATCCAAGTCCAAAGGCCTAAGAACCAGAGAGAGTAGTTCTTGGTTTGAGTGATAGGTGTAAGAAGCAGAACAGTGCTGCTTTATCTCCTGAGGTCTAAAGGCTCAAGAAGTAGGGTCTCTGATGTTTCAGGAGGAGAACATGGAGCACACAAAGACAGATAATTTGACCCAGGCCCTCCATGGAATAAATGATACCCAGAATATTAGTCATGATGGATCTTTCTTACTAAGTATATGATTCAAGGGCTCATCTCCTCTGCAACAACATCAGAGACATAGCCAGAAACAATGTTTTTCCAGTGACCTGAGCATCCATTCCATAGTACAGTCAAGTTCACACATAAAATTAACCATCACAGTTGAATACTGTCTGTGAGCACCCTGATGGATAGAAACAGAACATAACTCAGTTACTAAAACTTTAAACAAATGGTGGTCAGAAAGACACTCCTGACTGTGTAACTGCTTGCCCCCCCCACACCCACCTTTATGTTTATTTTAAACCTTTCTATTTCTCTGGTTCTACTTCTCATTGCTTTATTTAATTGCCTTCATCCTGGGGAACTGCAGATACCTGGCTACCTGCAAAGGGCATGCTACTTCTACAGGCTGCCTTTGTGCTGAAGAGGTACTCCATGGTCAGGCGTTAGAAAATGTCCTCTGAAATTCCAGCTTGGCCAACATGACTGCAGGACAGAAAAGAGCAAGAAGGAAGCCACAGGCCCTTAGCATCTCACTGTCCTCCTCTGCGAAGGTCCTTTCTTCATCTCCCCAGACATCGAGATCCACGATAATGATCGCTTAGAAAGATATTTCTTAAGAACTCTAATTACATATTGAAAAACTGGGGTTTCATTTTGGCTTTTGTGTGCTCAGAGAAAATATACAACCCTTTCTACCTGTCAAAAGTTGGAAAAACAAATTATCTTTTGGCAATTGAAATTCTTTATAAAAACCACCCAAATTGTATGCCTTAGCATATGAATAGAAATGGCAGTTAGCAGTGTGCATCTTATTATTCTTTAGGTATGGTTTGCTATATTTCTCAGAGCTTAGTGGGTAAAGAAGTGTTTCAATGCCAGGCTGTCATGACAGGAGGAGATATGACAATTAGATAATGAGTTCTCATTAGGACATCTTCCGGGAAAAACTCACCTTATGTTGATCAAAATTGCTGTGGAAATACAGTGAACTGGAAGGTTGGCTCTAGACCCCACATCCAGTGCTTTAGAAATATTACTAAAAACTGCTTTACAGCATTTTGACTTTTACTATTCTCTTTAAGACTCACTGCTTATCTTTATGCTTTTATTTCTTCTGATACATTTCTTATTTATTATTTTGGCCATCTGCTGATTGGGTTAAGTGCTGTCTTAGTCAGGGTTTCTATTCCTGCACAACATCATGACCAAGAAGCAAGTTGGGGAGGAAAGGGTTTATTTGGCTTACTTCCACATGGCTGTTCATCACCAAAGGAAGTCAGGACTGGATCTCAAGCAGGTCAGGAAGCAGGAGCTGATGCAGAGGACATGGAGGGATGTTCTTTACTGGCTTGCTTCTCCTGGCTTGCTCATCCTGCTCTCTTATAGAACCCAAGACCCCCAGCCCAGGGATGGCACCACCCACAAGGGGCAACTGAGAAAATGCCCCACAGCTGGATCTCATGGAGGCACTTCCCCAACTGAAACTCCCTTCTCTGTGATAACTCCAGCCTGTGTCAAGTTGACACACAAAACCAGCCAGTACAAGTGCCTTACAAATACCTATAGTAAGAAGTACACTCAGGGTTGGGATGGCGCTCAGTGGTTAGGAGCTTGGCTAGCTTTAAGTTTAGCTTCCAGCAACAAAGTTAATTATTTTAGGCCTTCTTTCAAAATTGCTTTATTTCTTATATATTTATTCATTATTCCTGAGATGTGGCTTTGCTATGCAGCTGCTGCTTTCCTCAAGTTCTCATCCTTCTGCCCCATCCTTCCAGGGGCTGGCTTTGCAGGCATATGCAACCATGGCTGGCTTCCAAATGGCCCAAGGCACTGGCTTTTGATTCATTTTGTTAGAGGCTTAGCCTATGAAACAAACTGGTTGCAGAGTGGGTAAAGGTACCTGTGGAATATATCCATGTCAGGCTTAGATTACTGTCAAAAGACAGGGAGTGCTTAAGAAATACTAGATTTGATTTCCATCAAAATGAGGGTCCTTGTGCTGTATTTCCTCTAATGTCAGCAACAGGAAAAATTTCATGAAGCTTCTTTTATCTTTTGTACATTGAAGTTTCCTATTTAGGATGCAGTACTTAGGGCTATCTAAACTATATACTTAGTTTGCACTTTGCTGGCTTATTTATATACTTGATGCTAAGATTCAGTATTTTGGCTTATGGCCTGGTTTTCAATGATCTAAGGGTAACATTTTAGGGCGTGTAGGTCAGAAGTTGGGCAGAATCTGTGTCTTATTTGCAATGACATAGTTAATTACTTTTTAATGTTACAAGAATCCTTGTAATATAAGCAGTTCCAGGAAAATGTATTTTCCAAATAAGCTCCCTCCTCTTTTTAACTGACAGTTATATTAAGTTGACATCCCCAGCTGCCCTCTCAGCCCTCTACCAGTGATATTTTTTTCATTTCTTGGCAACTGTGAACATGAAGATCTTTCCTGGTTTACCTGAAATGATTAAGCCAGGTTTCTTATGGTCCAGACCTTTGGTTTTTGTCTTGATTTCTGCTTTCTAATCACCAAGGTCATTCTTTGTCTTTAAATAGACATGAATATCCATTGTATTGCCTAGAGTCATCTTTTTCCACTGGTCACTGAAAAGCAGGGCTGATCTATTATTATTATTATTATTATTATTATTATTATTATTATTATTATTATTATCATTACATATTTTCTTTATTTACATTTCAAATGTTATCGCCTTTCTTGGTTTCCCCGCTGAAAACCCCCTATCCCCTCCTCCTTTCCCCTGCTCACTAACACACCCACTCCTGCTTCCTGGTCCTGGCATTCCCCTACACTGGGGCATCAAGCCTTCATAGGACCAAAGGTCTCTCCTCCCATTGATGAGAACAGGGTTGATCTTCTAATAGAAGCATAAGGACAGTCTCAGGGCAGTGTTTAGGAACACTGCACATCTTTCATGTGTGCTTTTCCTTCCTCTACTACAACTCATGTGCCAGGAATGCCAAGCCTTTGTCATAGAGTGAGGTAGGGGGACATATGACAGTTTGTCAAGATGCAGAAAGCTTTGTCAAATGATGGATGGTCAAGAGCCTGCGCTTGCCGGGCTTTACGAGTTCTTCTGGTATAGTAACTGTGGCAGTCCCATGGGGCCAATCAGATCAGAGAGGGGACACTAGATGAGATCCCCTGGCATTTTTATGTTGAAAGAGAGATGAGCAAACAGAGTAATTTCCTTCCTTCAAGCCCCCTAGATTTAGAAGAAAATAGGATGTGGCTTTGGCTTGAAGTCTAAGAGCCCACAGCTAGGTATGCTGACCTACTTAGGATCTTATTATTATTGCTATTTTAAGAGAGCTGTTCTCAAAAATTCATAAGACAGGCAAGAATTTGTTTTTTTGTGACAGTACAAAGTCTGTGAAAATGCAGTACAATTAGATACAGATTTAAAACCTATTGCTTATCACTGATAATTCAGTGAGCCACTGGAAAAACCTGCGTCACTGAAAGGAAAAACTTAAACATACAATTGATCATTCAAACAACAGTAAAGAAATTCTTCGGCTTAGCGTGTGCATGTGCAGATGCTACAGTTGATGTGTATTCTATACCAGCTGAGATTTTGCTGGGGAAAACTATGACCCATGCACTTAAAAGAAGGTTGTAGAAAAGGAATCTCAAAGTATGTATATATTAGCAATGAGTTACCTTTAAAATAGGAATGAAAAAAATTATGCACTTAAAATCTTTATCCTTATTCACATAAGAAGATGTGGCACAGTATATAGAATTTATGTTATAGCAGATTTTCTTTTTAAAGACAAGCATTCCTCACTTCACAGAACTGCTCAAGGTAGAGATTTCTTTGAAAGTACATCTTTGAGGGTTGGGGAGATGGCTTAGTTGGTGAAGTGCTTGCAATAAGTTTGGTCCCCTAGGACCTATGCAAAAATCTGGCATAGAGGTATGTGTCTGTAATGCCAGCCCTGGGATTGCAGAGATAGGTAATCTCTAGGGATGGCTGGCCACCAAGCCTAGTTGAATTCTCCCACACAATATGAACACGTATATACACAAATATATACATATATATATTTGTTAATGTATTTATTGTATGGCAGAGCAGTTTTCATTTGCTTTAAGCTGCAATCAGTTTTACACGGCTCTGGGGATTATCCCTACATGGATGCTGTTATTTTCATCATGTTAGTGATGGAGAGCAGACTTTATTCCTGTTAATAGAGAACAGGATGGGATGTGAATGTGGTGGCTCCTGCCTGGAACTCTGCACTCGGTAGGAGGAGGCTAGAATATCTCTATGAGTTTAAAGCCAGCCTGGGCTACTGGATGAGTTCTAGTCTAGCCTGGACTGCAGAGTATGACTCCGTCATGTACAAATAAGCAGTCAAACAAAAACCCAAACAGGATTCCCAGAAATGGAAGCAAATGGGGTTTCCTGTTTAGATTATGAGTATTAATTCTTAATATCAAGTCTAAAATGACTGGCAAACTTGCCCTATTTTACAGTTTTGTTTTTACACGAGAAAAACCTAGCACATGGAGATCTTGGTGATCTCACATGCCTTAAAAATGATTACTTCTTGTTTTAGCTTAGACTAGACAAAGGCAGGAGGAAGGGGAATTTGTCGTATGGCGAATTCCAGTGGATGGCCATGTGTCCTCTATTTAAGTCACTTACTGATTACCCATGTCACTGAAGAAAATGGCCATACTTTTATATGATGAACTTGTTTGCAAGATTTTGTGTATATGTGTCATGTGCATTTTTTTCATTTTATAAGATGAAATTTACTATTTATTGGCTTTTCATTGAGGTCTTTTAAAAGTTAATTTTCACTTTTTTTTGTGATTTTTGAACAAGGACACATAAGGTGATACCATCTTAATTTTTATACAAGGATTACTTGAAAACTATATGGAAAGATTTGTACATAATTAGAAGCAGATCAAGGCCTTTACTATGCATTAGGAAGGTCCTTAAGGAAAATGTAAGTGGCTCGTGTTTCTATGATAAAAATCAAACATTAATCTGTAAATGACTTCTTGTGGTTATTAAAATAAATCCTTTTTATCCAGAAAAAGCAAAATTCTTCAGCAACAGGAATTACTATGGAGGTCTTTCTGTCCTCTGTGCCATCTCAAGTGGGAGTCAAGAATAGCCAGCGACTGCAGGCTGTACCTGTCCATCCAGGGAGGAGAATCTGGTAATCTTATTAGAGAAAACATTATTAAATGAGGAATTAGAGTAAAATTTGTAATCATGGCACAAATACTTCCTTTGAACATTTTAAATTCAAACCCTGATGATTGGAAGGTACATGTAGCCGGACACATGGCATATGATAATAAACATTGGTTCTTACTAAAGGTTATATTGGTCTCCTGCAGACAAAACTGTCTGTTCATAGCATATAATTGTAAAATTGATACTTTTAAAAGTGCTTTCCCCCCATAATCTCGGAAGAATAGGCTCAAAATAGAAGAATTTAAAGCAGCGGGAACTGGAGGGATTGAGACCTACCTCCTTGCAGACGCCTCGTATTGAGAAGATGTCTGATTTTGGATCTGAGTTTGAATGCAGGACTGTCACCTGTTTTCTCAAAGCTTCCCTGTAGCACGGCTTAACTCTTGGTGCAGTGTCAGCAGCATTTGGCTCAGAGAGGAATTTATTTCCTACATCAGCTTAATTCTGAATCCCGCAGTCTTGGTGAGCCT
The DNA here is from genome assembly GCF_008632895.1 of Mastomys coucha. Lineage (NCBI taxonomy): Eukaryota > Metazoa > Chordata > Mammalia > Rodentia > Muridae > Mastomys > Mastomys coucha. The sequence continues at coordinate 30,724,119 of NW_022196903.1, forward strand.
AGTAAGTAGCGCCAGGGGCTGCTGTGCTCCTTTAGACGCTCAGCTGTTTAGTAAGCACTGATATTTGGCAGGCTTTCCATAAAGAGTCTCAGGGCAAAAGCCTGGGCTCCTGCAGCCCCAGCTGGGCTATGATCCTAAAACGCCAATTAAAGAGATGAGCTGATGGTAAAAGGCAGAGAAAGACTTGTTCAATGTGGCCACAATGGGAAGGACAGATGAAGGGGACTGGTGACCATCATGACCATCTTTGGAGTACTTATAGAAGCTTTTGATTAAAATAAGGAGTTGGGATAAGGCTAAGAAGTTTATACATTTATGTAGTCCTGTCCAATGTGTACTCTGGTTGGTTATCGTCCTATTTCCGGTTCTGCAGGATGGTCGTCAGAGGGCCACTCTGGTCCTTGCAAACCAATGGTTTCTGCCCCTGCTGACTGAGATGACCGCAGGCTTAGGAGATGGTTTATCTTTTGGTCTTCATCCTTGAAGAGGGATGAGATAGGTTAAGCAGATGCAAACTCCTTAGTGATTATCATGCCCACACAGACCCAAGCAAGAGTGTGACCCAGAGTAAAGAAGACAGGCATAAAATAAAAGTAGACATGCCAGGCTTTCATCCTGGCTCTAATTACCTTGTGGGCCCACTGAGGAGCGAACGGTTGTGAGTGAAAGCAATTTCTAGGAGCATGCTGTAACTCCGGCCACTTTAAGAATCATGTGACCCTGATTAGGCTACTTATCGTCTGAACTCACTCAGTGGAGGCAATCTCTCCCTTATGGGTACTAGGATCCAATCTACAGTCTTTTGTATGCCAGACAAGCACCTTACTCACAAGCTGCAGAGCCAGTCTCCCTTCCACCTTGTGTATGTGTGTATGTGTGTGTTTGTGTGTGTGTGTGTGTGTGTGTGTGTGTGTCTGTGTGAGTTGGTTTGGAGGAGAGTTGGTTTGTTTATTTTGAAACAGGGCCTTGCTAATTTCCCAGGCTATCTTCAAGCTCACCCTGTAGCCCAGGCTGGCCACAAACATGTGGCCCCTTTGCCTCAGTCTTCCAAGTAGCTGTGATTGCCATTCCTTCTTAATATACCTTTTAATTCAGTCTCTGTTCTATGTTAGACTCAGAGAAGCACATAAAACTTAAGTAAGTTTCAAAAAGCACAGAATTGGGGCTGGAGAGATGACTTAATGGTTAAGAGCCCTGGGTGCTCTTCCAGAGGACTGGGGTTTGATTCCCAACACCCACATGGGAGCTCACGTTGATCTGTAACTCACCCAAAGTTAAGTTATTGTCAATAGTAATACTGTATCTATTTACAGACTATAAGAGTAGTATTTGACAGTGAACTGTCCTGTGATAATGTATTTGAGGCTGTTATAATTAGAGATGGTGGGAGAAGCTAACCATTATCATTAGCTTTGTGTTTGAAACTAGCAATTGGCCAGCTGAGAACTATGAACTAGAGAACATAGTCTTTATAGTAGTTCTCTGAGTCTGAGCATATCCCTCTTGTATAGGCAGCATCCACACCAGATCAAGAACAGCAGTTCTCTATGACCTAAGTGAGTTAACATATAGGGGTGGTCTCATATCCTTTTTTTTTTCTATGGCTAGGGAGCCTGGAACATTTGTTTCAACCATCTGCGATTTGGGGCGGGCCTGTCTCCCCTATTGCATGGCTGTTTAGGTTCAACTAACAATGCTTGGATAATAACGGGCAGGATAATAATGGCTGACTGATGGGGATTTGTGTACCCAATGAGGTTCGTAAATTGTAAGAGGAGTCTGTCAAAACAGTAAGACTGATGGGGAGATAACATGGATGCCCTTTGTCATTTCAGAGGATGAAAGACATGTTTACTTTGAAATGCAACGTATTTGAGCGAATTTCTCTTTCCTAGGCCATTCCTTCCATCCCTTGGTAGCCTCAGCAGCTTCTTTAAGGCAGAGAATGGAAGAAAATTCCTGAAGGTCCCTTCCCCAAGGGGACAGAGCTTTTGGTCCTGTTGAAGCTTGTGCCCACCTCCTGCCCTTAGCTTTACCCAACTACTGAGGCCAGAAGTCTTTCTGCCTCTAACGGGGATCAGCTCAAAGTCTCTGTACATCTGATGACAAACACATTCTGCAGTGTGTCTACTGTGTGTCTCCTCAGCCATGTTTCATCTTGAGCTAGATTTGTTCTAATTTATTCTAGGCTGTTTGTTTAGCATTTATCCATTCAGATAGGAGGGCAATGTGTGCATGCACATGTATGTGTGCATGTGTGTGTGTGTGTGTGTGTGTGCATGAGTGTGTGTGTGCATGTGTGTGTGTTCAGTATTCATCTTTGTGTCATTTATGTGGCTGATTAAAAGCTACAGATAAACAGGCAATTCAACACTAAGCTAGGCTAATCAAAGATAACATGGGGAGACCTTAAAAGGTTTACTACTGCCTTTTGTCTGAAAGGCAGTAGACCTGAAAGACTGGTAATATCTCAGCATGAATGGAGCAAAGAGTTGGAGTTGGGATTAGTCTCCTCTCTGCCGGAAGATTTGTCAGCCTCACATTAGTACAGTGCATGCTGTTTATCTGTGGGCTTTTACAAATCCTCTTTTTCCTTTCTCATGGTCTATTTGAGGCTATAGTCCTCCTAGTTGCACACTCTAATGAATGGTTAAATTTGCCGGGTTGTGCCATCACATACTTTACTGGCCTGTGATTAAGAACTTGGCTACATGAGTCCTAAAAGCTCTGTTCAGTTCCTCACAGAAACACTTCTACCCTGGGGACATCCAAGTGGCAGTAGCTGACTGTATGCCACCATATCCAGATGCTTATTAGCTGTGCACCTGCTTTAGGAGCCAGCTTTCCCAGTGTTATCACCTCATGATTTCTATGCACTAATGATGACTGGGGGTCTGGTGAAATGAAACGTGGATCTAAATGAGGTGTGTGTATGTGTATGTGTGTGTGTGT
>NW_022196903.1:30727080-30734415 GCF_008632895.1 Mastomys coucha
GTGTGTGTGTGTGTGTGTGTGTGTGTGTGTATGTGTGTATGTATCCATGCTGTGTGTGTATGTACTTGTGTGTGCATCCATACCATGTGTGTGTGTATTCATATCGTGCATGTGTGTGTATCTATGCCATGTGTGTGTGTGCATGTGTGTGTATGTATCCATGCTTTGTGTGTGTGTATCTATGCTGTGTGTATGTATGTATGTGTGTGTATCCATGTCATTTTGTGTGTGTGTGTATTTATGCATGTGTGTATGTATGTGTGTGTATGTGTGTATCTATGCTGTGTATATATATGTATGTGTGTGCATCCATGCCCTTTGTGTGTGTGTGTGTGTATTTATGCATGTGTGTGTGTGTGTGTGTGTCTGTATCCATACCATGTGTGTGAGTGTTTGTGTGTGGTACATCCATGCCATGGAGCATATATAAAGGTCAAAGAGAACTTGCTGGAGTTGGTTCTCTCTCTATTATGTGGGTCCTGGGGATCCAAACTCAGGTTGCCAAGCTTCGGTGAGTGTTTCTATTGGGTGAGCCACCTCTGTGGTCCTTAAACCTGTGATGCAGTCAAGTTACGAATGGAGGCAATTATCCAAATAACATAATTGAAAGAACAGGTTAGTTTTTGTTTGTTTGTTTGTTTGTTTTTTGAGACAGGGTTTATTTGTGTATCCCTGGCTGTCCTGGAACTCACTCTGTAGACCAGGCTGGCCTCAAACTCAGAAATCCACCTGCCTCTGCCTCTCAAGTGCTGGGATTAAGGGAGTGCACTACCACTGCCTGCTGAAAGAACAGTTTTAAAGAAAAAAAGTGAAACAGTTTAGTAATTGTCAATAATTGGCTTTCAGTTTATAGTAGTTCACAGTTGTGGTCTGTTGCCATGTTGTTGCTCCTGGTTGACTGACTGGTGAGTCCTAAAGGTTCCAAGATCCTCCTTCCTGGAACCCATATCATCTTATACAGGAATTATTATGGAATACACAAATGCATTATGGATCACAGAAAGGTCTTTGGAATAGGGGGAGGGGAGAGAGAACAGACAGAAGAGAGACAGCTTAAAAAGATGGTGCAGCTGTGTAGAGAGACTCTCTTATACTGAGTGGAAGCATCACCTGCCAAAATAAAGCCTATGGCCAATAAGCTAAGGCAGGGGTAGATGGTGGGACATTCAGCAGAGAAGGAGAGGAATACTTGGAAATAGGGATGGGGAGATTCATTCTGAATGCTGAAGGAGACAGATGGCTGACAGACATATGAACTTGAGGAGGGGTAAGTAACCATGTGGCATGACTTGGAATAGAGTCAACCTGTAACTAAGTAATGAGTTAGTCAGGAACATGAGACAGTTGCTGCCCACTTCTGGATCATATTCTATTGAAGATTCTAGAGGAGCTAGCAAAATTCAGAGTACAAGTTAGGGAGGAGCATTTTACAAGGATGCACAATATCCTTGCTAGACTCAGGAGATCATCTGAACATGGACGTTGAGGACCAGGGTCTGGCTATATGGCTGGTGCCAGGAGATTGTGGAAGGAGAGCATCCATATTCCTCTTTGTAAGAAAACAGACACAAAATATGACTTCACTCTTCCAAAGTAGAAATTAGCTTTTAAATCAGCTGAGAACTTCCATCCAGCTCTTGACACGTAGAAGGAAGATAACGATCCTCTTGGCACTAATGAACTTTTAAATTTATTTTCTTCTTACCTACATTAGGATGCTTTGTAAGAGTCTCTGGTTCTAATTGTGTGTGAAATGTTGTCGGCATACATTACCTAAGTCACACAACAGCAGTTATTGTGAAAATCAGTGATGCTCCCAACTTTACACTGGTGGTTGGAAGCAATAATCTTACCAAGTGTCTTGTAACAGAGCATTGTACCAAATTATAAAAACCTGTTTGTGACTTTTGTATTATGGCAGTTTTTCTACCCTTTATTTCCCCTGTTCATGGTGTTATTTAAAATGAAATGAGCTCTTCTTGAAACTTAAGTGTAACCTAATGTTCTTGGTGATGTTTCTTCCTTTTTCCTCCAAGAGAAGTCAGACCATGAAGGGTTTGGGTGCTGCAGTTCAGTGCTTAAAATGGATCTCTTTGATGGAAACGTACGGAAGAAAAATTTTAAGAAACATAGTTAATCCTGGTAAAATGCATATAACATAAAATTTTCTATTTTAAGTTTTTTAAGCATCCAATTTAGTAGTGTGAGGTACATTTACATTTGGTGCAAACATGCACTTTCTATTTTGCAAAACTAACACCTGTAAAGCAGAAACTATTTCTCCTCTTCCCTTCTTGGCAACTAGGGTTCTAATTTGTGTGTTTATGAGTTTGGCTGCTCCCAGTGTGTTAACAAACACATTTACAAAGTACTTGCTTTTGTGATTGATTTATGGGTTTTTATCACAATGTCTTTAACATTAATATATGTTATAGCCTGTGCTATATGATGCATTCTGTTTTCCATGGGTACCTACACACATGCCATATACACACTTACATATGCATAAGTAAAAATAAAAATAAATCTTAAAAATATTTGGTGACACACTCTGTTTATGCCTCTTCCCATAGTTGTGCACTGCTTTATTTCCACAGTTTTAGCTGTGAGACTCCCTCAATGAACATGGCTTGCAAATATTTTCTCATAATCTGTCATCAACTCTTTTGTTTATATTTCTAGAAGAGGAATTCCTATTTCATAATCCTAGTTTTAGTTTATGAGTTCATACCATACTGTTTTCCATGGAAGTGACTATCATTTTACATTCCTATCAATGGTGTACACATCCTTCTTAGCAGTTGATGTTTTCAGCTGAATTGAGCTGGCCAGCTAGAATTCAGAAAGGACTAAATGTTAATAAAAGTTACTTTTACACTTAAAAGTTTTTGTTTTCTTTTTTAATAGCAGTTATGAATAGGAGGAGATATCTGATCTCATTTTGATTTTCCGTTCCCCCATGATTAGAGAAGTTGAACATTTTCATATGCTTATTGTCCATTTGCTTCTTTTATCTTCTTTGGAGAACTAAGAGAATTCAGACAAAAGCATGGTCTAGTCAAGTTTGAGTTTTGGAAGAACATGATGACAGCTAAGCAGAAGGCACTTTAGAAGAGAGGGCCATCAAATACAAGACAACCTGATCAGAATCTATGCTTATTCTATCAATTTGGGATTGAAGTGTTAGTGTTTCATATTTCTTTTCCTTTTAAGGCTCCTATATTGGTGCTGAATTTCATCTACTCTTTGTTCTCAATATTTTCTTTTCCAGATTTCACTATCACTGTGTCTGCTCATGAATTTTGTGTTTTCTTCAAGCATGTCATAATTCATTAATAATTCTAATTTACATCCTTGCAAATTTTTGTCTGTAACATAGTTTCTATCCCTCCCTTTTTATTTTTATTTTCTCTCCTTTTTTAAAACCTGAATTAGATGATTGTCATCCTTTAAGATGCAATCATCTTTTCTCTTTTCTTTTTTCTCTTCTTTTCTCTTCTTTTCTTTTTTCTTTCTTCTTTCCTTCCTACCTTCCTCCCTCCCTCTCTGTCTTAGTTTCTTTCTTTCCTCCTTTCTTTCTTTCTTTCCTTCTTTCTTTCTTCCTCCTTTCTACCTTTCTTTGCAGGATATTGTTCTGATTGATACAATCTGGTTCTCTCCCTCTCCACCACTCTCACTATCTAGCACTTATTTTGTATCATCCTATAGCACTCTGAATTATATGCATGCATGGAACTTATAAAACTTTTGAGGCCATAGATGTTTACTTGTGTTGTTAACAAATATGGGGCTTGTGTTTTGTGGTGGTGTTTGTTGCTGAAAATAAGAAATGAGTTTGAAAATATTTGGACTTAGATATCATTTATACAACTGAAATGATCTACATAACTTGGCTTTTATGCATATAAAATTATGGTTCATTAATTCAGTCTTCAGATACCATTACTTTTCTTCAAAACATCCAGATTTTGGAGGCAGCAGAATGTCAAACAATGTTTTATAAGGAAAGGCACATTATTTGTGTATCTTATGGATAGACACTGTCCTAGGCACCACACTCATACTCCTAAACCTCTGTCTGCAGCAATCATTTGCAGCAGGTCTTAATATCTTTTTCTAAAAATGAAGTTTAGGGAAATTGGAAGAGAATACAGTGAATTAAATGCTGACATGAGAGACTGAGCATGAGGAGCAATAGGAATGGCCCTGTACAGAATATCCATGTGAAACAGAGGGGCATAGGCTCGTGTCATGTGGGAGACAGGAACACCAAATATCTAAAATATGGTGCTCATTACCCAGAAAGGTCAGAAAGTACAGTTTGGGGGCCACATAGCTGAGGTTCCTGTGGAATACATGAATGAAGATACCACTAGGAAAATAAATCCAGCATTAAGAGAGAAATACAAGCACTGGGGAAGCAGAGAGATTCTTAGGGCAAGATGGCTAGTTAGCACCAGATTCAGTGACAGGTTCTGTGTTGCTTAATACAAAGGACAGTGTGCAAAGAAATGCACAGCATCTACTTTGGGGCTTTTCACACATGTGCTAACATGTACACACGCATCTATGCACACATGTGCACCACACATATGCAAACATACACATACATGTGTTCATAAACCACCCTTCCCCTAAAAAAACCAAGAAAATAATTTTGTAGAGGAGGGGGTTGTTTAAAAGTAGTCTGCTCTTAATGTTAGTTGTTCCAGGTAAGTCACTGTATGCTACATACTTCTAGTGTATGAGAATCTGTGGGCTCTCAGGTGACATAGTGAGATCATAGATGAGATGGTTTGTGGAAAACAAGGATAATTTAGCCTAAAGTTCTGAAAACTTTAACTTTCAAGGGTGACTTTCAAGAAGAGCTCCAAAGGTGAGCAACGGACAGGGAGAACAGCAGGAGAAGAGGAAGGAGCAGAGAAAGATGGACGTGGAGAATAGAAGGAAAAGAGCTGGGGAAACAGAGAGAGGGACAGGAAGAATGGCAGGAGTGGGGAGCAGAGAGAGGGACATTAGAGCAGAGACTATGAAGGGAGACTGGATTGCCAACTGCCCTCAGTGTGAGACAGCAAAGCTGAACATGGCTGGAAGAGCCTGCTGGGTTGGCCAGCAGAGAGTCCAGTGTGAAGAGAGGCCTAGAGGGAGCATGGAGTAAGGATCTCTAAGTCTTTGCTCTTCCTGGGAAAAGCGAGGGCATATGTAGGAAACAAGTACTACAGAATGGAGGGGTACCGCTGTTCTGTGTGATGCTCAATGAAGCATGTTCTTTGTTGAAAACGTGGATAGAGGTGAAGTTGGAGAAACTGCAGATACTCATGCCTCAGTACATCGCTGTTGACGATGACTTAACTGTGTCCTCATCACAAAGCCCAAGGGCCTTCCAGAGTGACAGCAAAGCCTCTGGATAGTTAAAATCACCGCATTTGTTATTGTTATGGAATCTCCACATACTGTCTTAATCGGACTTTCCCTGCCTCAGATCCCAGCTGTCCACACTGGTTGACAACAAGGCCACTTGCAAGAGAGTTGCTGTCCTCATTTATGAGAACACCAAAGTCTCTGCTAAGACACTCTTCTAAAGACCGGGCTTACAGTTACTCTTGGACATGTCTATGTCTACATCTACATCTACATATGCATGTATGTCTCCAGATCACACAGCTTGCAATGGCTTTCTGTGCTGATGAAGGCTTGGCACCTCTCGACTTCATCTGTCTCCTTTTCCCAGGGTGCAGTACAAGTCACTAACAGACATGCTTCATTATTCTCCTTTTTTTTTCATGAATTTCAACTATTTTATCTCAAAGCCGGCTTTCTTTCCCCAAATTGCTGCCCCAAATCTTTCCCATTTTGGTTTTTTTTTTTCAGGCGTTATGCCTCAGACTGTCCAAACTTCTCCACTTTAGTCATCTTTTCTTCTCCATGCATAATTTAAAAGTCTCAATATAGTCTTTCTTTTTGTCCCAAAGAACCTGTCTGCCCTCAAAGGTGAATTCAAATAAGAATTCAAATTTAAATTTCTATCCCTTGTTAAACAAAAAGGACTTGAAACTGAAATTACATTTTTCCCCTTGACTTCTATTCTTCCATTATATCTTAGGACAAATTTTTATTCATGATTTAATCACAAGGTAGCTTGCTAGGTTCTCCAGCAAATTCTGTAAAACCCCAAAAAGAATAGACACAAGACGTAAGTCTGCCTTTAATGTTACTTAGAGACCTGACAGATTCTTTTTTTTGGTAAGGTCCAGCACATGCTTGATGTTGAATAAATGCACGTTGAATGAATATAGATCAATGTACAGAAATTTTGATCATACTGTGTGCACAGGTGTTTATGACTCATTTCCCCATACGTCAGGAGAAAAGTGTCTAGACTTTAACTATTCCCTAAATTTTGCTTATAATGTTTGGATTAGACCTGAGCATAAAATATTTTTTTATTCCTGATCATTGACTTTTCAGAATATTTTATTCTGTGATTGATGGATTCTCTGTCCATAAACACCTGCCTGAATTTCTCCTAACTTTATTGAGAACCGTTTGCCAGAGTGAGAATTCATGGCTCAGGCCTTGCTTTCCTTTTGTTTTCCTTTGCTATTTTCTTGCAACTACTTTTCAGTCGTTTTTGTTTTATTTTTCTCTAATTACACTTCAGTTAATTTTTGCAATGTGCATGATATTCACAGAATAGTTATTTGTTCTTAATTGCAGTGGTACATTTTTAAATAGAAAATTGGATAAACAGCATTTCATTTATTATTCTAGAAAATATATTTATGAAATACATTTTTAAAGATTTCTCTTTATTTAAATGATATGTATGTGTGTGTCTCTGTGTGGATGTCCATGTGCAAACAGTGCCTGCAGAGGCCAGAAGTGTTGGGTGAGCCCACTCTAGATAGAGGTACAGGAGGTTGTAAGCTGCTTGGCATGGGTGCAGGAAGTCAAACTCAGGGCTTATGGAAGAGCAGCACGTGCTCTTAACTGCTAAGCCTTCTCTTCAGCCATTTATGAATCATCTCTTTATGAATGCTCTTTATAATTTTATATACATGCTTGGCAATTAAAATAAGATTAGCAAGAAGGAAAAAAGTATGACCACAACTTTTGTTACTTTAGTTTTGCCCTTAATATTATATATTGTGAACTTAGAATTATATATATACTCTTTTAGAACAATGACTGTTAAAATGTAGATCAATAAAAATATCTTACATGTTTTAAAAGCTGCTTCTTCTTCTTCTTCTTCTTCTTCTTCTTCTTCTTCTTCTTCTTCTCCCTCCTCTTCTTCTTCTTCTTCCTCCTTTTTTTTTTTTTTTTTTTTTTTTT
>NW_022196903.1:30734525-30846680 GCF_008632895.1 Mastomys coucha
ACCAGGCTGGCCTCAAACTCAGAAATCTGCCTGCTTCTGCCTCCCAAGTGCTGGGATTAAAGGCGTGCTCTACCACTACCCAGCTAAAAATTTCTTCTTATTTAAAGCTTATATTGTTTACAATTTCTACTGTGATAAATGCTGTGATAAGCCCAATTGGAGTCAAATTCTTATTTCCTTGAGAAAATTTATGTTAAGCGGATCGCCTCATCAAAGGCTGTGTACGCATGGTAAGTTCAGCAGACTGAAGATCCCAGGGAGAGTTGGTGTTTGGAAGAAGTCTGCTGGTAGAAATCCTCTTCAGAGGATGTTGTCTTATTTTTCTTAAGGGTCTGCATCAACAAGAGTGGCTCTGTCACACATGGAGGCCCAGCTGCTGTTTTCAACATTTCCTGACTTAACGGTCATTTTAACTAAAAGAGACCCTTCACAAGTCCTTCCAGCTGTGTTTGACTATTCTATGACCTGGCAACTGGTACCATAAAGCCCAACTCACGACAATCTATTTTGACTTTGTGGACACTGTTTTCTGGGGAGGAGGAGAAAGAGGAAGGTGGCATGTGGTCCCGGAGACTGGGAAGGACTGTTGAAATCAAGCAGTGGAACTATTCGTAACCTATGCAAAAGCCTCATTGAGGCTGGAAATTCTTAACGATAGTAACCTAAGCTTCCTTGACAGTGTCATAAGATTCCAGAATAGCAGGAAATGTGAAGTAGTAAAACTCAATGATTAAAATGACATGTTTGTGGAAAACATTCTGAGCTGCTGTAAAGGGACAGGAAATGAGAGTTAACTGTACATAAAGTTAAGTCTTACCACGATAAAGTCTTAACTAAATACTGACCAATTTCATTTCTCCTTCTTGGATGCCAAGGATGTCTACATTTCCAAGCATTCCATAGGACTATGTAAGAGTCATGTGACCTTTCCCTGGCTATGAATAGAAGTGATTCACTTGTGGTCTGGCTCTAGAAATATCTTCATTTTAAGTTTTGCCCTCTCATTTCTGCCATTTACAAAGTGCCAGGAGCCATATCGTCAGTGTGAAAAGTTTTGGGATTGGAGCTAGTTGTTGCCAAGGATAGCTGCCCAGCTAATAGCTGACGCTCAGTGAGCAAGTCCAAACCTTAGTCATGTCAAGCTACTGAGACTTAGGGAGTATCTGGCAAGAGCAGCCAGCAAGAGCTACTCTAACACATAGACCAAACACAGAATGTGGGGATGGATGTAAAACAAAACCATGAATGTCTCAGAAGAAAGAATGAACCTGTGGCATTGGGAGTGGGGTACAGTGGTGTGTGGTGGGTGGACTATGAGGTAGAAGAATGAGATGTAAGGAAATAAGAGGCCAAATAGTCCCTTCACTGTCGTCCCAATTTAACTCTCACTGGCACCCACTTCACACCCAGAACTGTCCTACTTTAGACTATAAACTGTATCATTAATCTGATCATAAGCATCTAAAGGCAACAATTTGATATGCCTGAAGTTCATTTAAATTGGTAAGTAACTGCTATCTGTGGTCATGATGTTAATGAGGCCTGAGTTTTTGATGCTTTGAAATATGCTTCAAGATTTCTATTTGGCATAGCACTTACACAAAGTGAGGAAATGTGGGTTGTTTGGTTTTTTTTTTCTGCATCTAAACAACTGTGAGCTTATGGTCCCTCTTTACTAAAGTTACAAAACATTGAGTAACTGTCTTTGAGGAACCCAACTGCTAATTAGAGAGGAACATGGCTTGTTGTAAGTTTTTTTCTGACTTTCAGCTCTCTTTGGGAAGAGACATTGGCAGACTTTCTGTTCTGGTAATGATAATGATTAAAATGACATGTTTGTGGAAAACATTCTGAGCTGTAAGGGAACAGGAAATGAGAGTTAGCTGTACATAAAGTTAAGCTTACTGTGATAAAGTCTTAACTAAATTCTGACCAATTTCATTTCTCCTTCCTGGACACCAAGGACATCTACATTTCCCAAATGCTACAAGGTACCAAATACTGTTTTTAGAACTCATAGAATGGATATATGTACTATATATATATATATATATATACATATATATACATATGTATATATGAATATATACATATGTACATATATACATATGTATATATATACACACACACATATATACATTATATATATAAAACAATACACTATATAGATGATACATATATTATATATGTTTATTAAAAGGAAATTTGTAGAGTTGCTTATGGGCTGTCCAACAGTGGCTTTCTCCTGAGAGAGATGCTGAGAATCTGGTAGCTGTTCAGCCCATGAGTCTAAACAGTTCCAGTCTGGTGCTGGAGACTTTAGAGAGGTGCTGTCTTCAGTTGATGTTGGAATCCCTAAGAATTAGGCTTCAATACCAGCAAAGGGATGTCTCAGCAATAGGATGAGCTTGCCTGTAAGAGTGAAGACAAGCAGGCAAAAAGAAAAGGCTTTCTTCTTCTTCAATGTCCTTTTACATGGGCTGCCATTGGAAGGCGTGGCCAAGACTTAGGATGGGTGTTCCAATCTCAAATAATCAAATAGAGAAAATCACTCACAGGTGTGCCCAGCTGGCTGGATTTTAGTGGATTCCAGATGTAGTTAAGTTGACAGACAACCAAGATTAGCCATCACACTTGGGATGCTAGCCAGTCACTCTACTATGGAGTTATATTCCCAACCCAGTAATTCATTCTTGAACTTGTTCTCACAGAGAAAATATTTCTATGAATTAAGTTTATCAGATTCTTTATGTAATTCTTAGAGTTTACCCTTTGAAGGGTTTCTGAAGGGAACCAATGCTATGCCATAGTCTAAGACATTTGCCCTCTTATTGTGAAGTAATAATTTCTAAAGTTACTTACATATTATTAATGAGTGATTTTCTGACTATAAGTGATACATGTTTATTATAAAAATATAAAAAAGAAAATATATAAAAAAGAAAATGAAACAAAATTTACATTGACAAATGTTATTTTTTACATGAGGTACTTTTAAAGATATATTTTCTCTTTTCTTCCTTCCAAAAATTTCTTTCATTTTTCAAGAGTACAATATAATTACATAATTCCTCTCCTACTTTTCTTCCATCCAATCCCTCACCCACACCCCTCCCTGCTCCTATCCAAATCCATGGCCTCTTCCCTCACCTACCACTTCTTCATAAATACATGTATACACACAGTGCACACATGCACTCACAAATACAAGCACATGCACACATATTCACACACATGTACACACACATAATACTATACATTGTGCATACTGTATGCATGCATACTTTCTGGGTTGACTCCCTGGCACGAGATAACCAACTAGTATGCTCTTCCTTGAAAAAGAATAGTTTCGATGTTGCATTTCCATTCGCATATGACATTTTTTTTCATATGATGAACACTCCTGTTGATCTTTAGATATGTGCTCTTTAAGCAGGTAAATAATAATATATCATAAGACTATAACACTGTTTACATAATAACTTCATACTACTGGATATTTAGTTTTCCTTCTCTTTGCACTATTAAAATTGATTGTTAATGATTATTGGTGAAATTGAGGCCTTAAAACAATTTCTGCAGTTTGTTCTAGCCAATTTATTAGATATATTGGGATAATGGCATTTTTTCATATAATAGTTTTATATGTTTGGAATATACTTTCTAGACAGTCTCACTATGTAGTCCAGAGTCTCAAACTTTCTCTGTGAGCCTGGGCTGGCATCCTCTATCCCCACCCAGGTCTTATAGGCATGCACCATCAGATTGCTGAAAGTATTAGTATTTATACCTATTTTTTGATCTTATTAAGTGATTTTACTTTTGTTAATGATTCTCAGTACATGTTTTCAAAATGTATAAACTCGGAGAGTAAAAAACGTATTCTTCCTATATTGGTCTACAAGTTAAGCAAAGTTCTTATTCAAATGTCAGCCATTTCTTATTGAGATGAAAAAGATAAGTTTAATATATAATGTAACTAAAATATTTTAGAATAAACAAAATAGTTTTTTTATATATTTTTTTCTGAAAAAAATTCTATTTTTATGCATAGGGGTGTTTTGCTGGTATGTATGTGTGTGTGCCACCTGAATGTAGTACCCATGGAGGTCAGAAGAGGGCATTGGATGCCCTGGATTTGGAGTTACCATGCAGGGGCTGGGAGTCAAACCCTGCTCTCCTGGAAGAGCAACCAGTGCTCTTAAGTATGGACCTATCTACCTTAGTTATATCATCTAATACATAGTTAACTGGTCAACTGCCACTGCTAGACTGTGTATGAACTTTTGACCCATAATCATCATATTATGAGCTGCTGTGCACACCACATTGGACCACTGGTGGATTGTGGGCCAAAACAGTCTTAATGAGAAGAACATCTAGGAGAAATCACTCTACCTTATATGAAGACATCCATTAAGCTACAGTTGTCAAGATGGTGTGGTGTTGGTGCAGGGATAGACAGACCACAAAAACTGAATGGAACAACCAACACAAAGCCATGCAAATATGCTCACTCGGTAAGAAACAACAGCAATTTTATGGGACAGGAAACGATTTTGCACCAGACGGTGTCATTTTACTTACTTTCCCTGTCACTGGGATAGAGTACTCTAACAAAAACAACCTAAGTGAGAAAGGGCTTTTTGTAGTTCACAGTTTGAGAAGGCTACCATCTATCATGGCAGAGAAATCAAGACATCAGAAGCCTGAGGAAGCTGGTCGTATTGTCTGCAGTCAGAAGGAGAGAGCAATGAATGCACTCTCATGGTTGGCTTGCTTCTCTATGCTTACACAGTCCAGAATCCCCTGCCTAGGGGATGGTACCAACTACAGTGGACAAATTTTCCCACCTCAATGTATATAATTAAAATAATCCCTCCAGACATGATCAAAGGCCCATTTCTCAGGTGATTCTAGATTTTGTCAAGTTGACATTTGGCTCTAACCATTATAACTTTTCATTGTTAATCTTATTTTACTTAATAACATTTTTGCAATAGAAAAATAGCTAATACAGTAGCTAACATGAGTTGAAAAGAATTTCTGTATTTTATAGTTCCTGATAACACATGGGTGATAATGTTCTACACTATTAATAGAGTATGGTTTGGCAATATCTTAGGAGATTTACAAGTTTCCCATAGCAAATCCATCACAATCATGAAGCATTTATCCTCAAAATGTCAGAATGGCTTATTAAAATAAATCTATTAATAATCACATGAAAAGCTCAAAATCATTAATCAATGAAATGTAAATTAGTGCTACACTGATAGACCACACACTTTTAGAAAGTGGGCAGAGTGAACTGCTGGAGAGGATTCTGAATGATGGGGGTTTTCATGCTCTGTTGATGGAAGTAGGAAATGGAGCTATGATGGAGAATTACATGACTTTTTTGTAAGATCAAAAACAATTAATTTCCTATGCCTATTTACAATTTGTTACCAAAGTCACATGAGACATTAGCAGAAGGATTTTTTTTTTTAAATTTTTATTAGATATTTTCTTTATTTACTTGTAAATTTCTCCCTTCCCAGTTTCCCCTCTGAAAAACAAAGAAACAAACAAAAACAACAAAAACAAACCCCAGCTGCCTCCCCACTCCCCATGCTTGCCACCCCACCCTCTCCTGCTTATTGGCTCTGGCATCCATTTCATTCGTGGTAGACACAAACACCTTCAAGAATCAAACAGAGGAAATGTGTGGTGTACTCTAGTATAGAACACCACCCAGGAATAAGAAAGGAAAGGGTTTGTAGATAATAGCATTGGTTAATCATTCTATTGTCTCGAGGTCTGTGAACCTCTAAAATGCATATTGAGACCCAGCTTCACTGCAGTGGTGCTAGGATGAGATTGGTGCCTCTAGGGAGCCTCCCCTCCTGCCCTTCTACCACGGAGATCTCATAATAATTTAACATATCTGAAGCAGAAGTGTGTTACCAGACATCCATTTTGTTTTTGTCTTGATTGCATACTCCCCAGCATCTGAGAGAAATGTTTCTATTGTTTATAAATTACCCAGCCTAAGGTATTTTGCTATAATAGCACAAACAGACTAACACAAGTCTCAAACTAATTGCACTTAGTGAGTGAAACCAGAGCTAACTGGATGTACAGTGTTTGATTGTATTTATATACATTTCTTGAAAGTATAAATTGAGCAATAGTGACAAGAGTAGGTCAATGTTTGGGGCTACTGGCCCAGGGAGATGGTCTGCAAAGTAGCATAAAATGTATTTGGCATGACAGAAATACAATGCTGGCTTTTGCTTCTACAGTTCTGTGTATCTTTCAGAACTTACCATATTTTAAACGCTTCATTTAAATAAGTGCCTTTTATTGTTTATCAATTATAACTCAATAAAGTTGGCTAAAAATAAAGACAAAATGATGATAGTGTATGTGGATAGATTAAAAAATGTGATCAAGTAATAAACTGAAGGAATGAAAAAAATCTCAGTACCAGCTTTTGGTTTAAAAAGGAGCATTTAAAATGGCAGTTTTCATAATTCTCTGCATCAGGCATTCTCTCTGAAGTCAGGAGCCAGAGTGACAGCATCCCTATATTACCAATCATTGCCATCTACTGAAAACAAATAGTTGAGAACTAAAACCAAGAGACAGAAAATAAGTCCATAACACAGCTCCACAGCTTTCAGAATAAGTGTATGCATAGGTTTACTGCAAACAAAAATCAATTTTAATAGCCAGTTTTAAAAAGCAATGGGAGATGAAGCCTATTCTTATTGATAACTGTAGCCCAAAGCATAAATAGATGCTGAGGAATGACCTTACCAAGTAAGTGTTGGTACAAAGAGAAGAAAATGACTAAATACAAATGACATGCATGAACAGAGGCCCAAAAATCTGCAAATACCACAAGATAGATAAGAAAGTCTACATTATTGTTTGTCAGCTTTCCAATACTCTGACTGTTTCATACAGTTCTTCATGTTCTGGTGCCTCCAAGCCATAAAATTATTTTTGTTACTACTTCATAACTGTAATTTTGTTACTGTTATGAATTACAATGTAAATACCTGTGTTTTCTCATGGTCTAAGTTGACCCTTGTGAAAGGGTCACTCAACTGCCAAAAGGTCACTCAACCTGCTCACAGGTTGTGAACCATTGGTCTAAGTGAACTTTTAAAAGCTCATTAATGTAAAAGATATATTGATTATAGTGTCAAAGAATAAACTGAATATGAAGTATAACAAAAGATTTCCATACTGTGTACGAAAACTGTGCATCTATAATAATTAAGGCTCCCTAACACAAAAACTGAACAATTTACCCAGGAAAAAAGTCCTAGTGGCTCTCCGAACTTGATACAAGGCTGATGAGAAAGCTCAGAGGGTAAGGGCAGTCGCTGCCAAACCTGGTGACTTTCGTTCTAGCTGTGGAACCCACTGGAAAATAATTTATTTTTGCATGTAATCCTCTGGCATTTAAATGTGTGCTGTGGAACAGGTATACACACACACACACACACACACACAGACATGTGTACACATGTAATTTTTTTTTTAAAACAAGAAACTAAATATATACAAGGAGTTCCATTGAAACAATAAGGTTAAAGATTGTAAAAGCCAGAGCTGGTGGTTGATGTCAAAGACACAGTATTCCCAGAAAGAACAGTGCAGATGCTTATATGAGTTTACAGAAATTGCGACCTGCATCAGCACAGCCCAGACAAAAACCCAGCACGGAGGAGAGGAAGTGGACCCACCCCTAGGCTTCTTAGCTCCTTAGCTATTGGGAGAGAAAGTCAGTTTTCTTCAGTTGTGTCAGGAGTAGTGACACCTGGCACATTGGTCACATTCCAGGGCATTCCAGTTGGCTAATGCAAATTGGAATCTACAATTTATTTTGAAGAGACAGGCAGGGTGACAGTGGGGAGCATTCTTTCCCCCTCAGCCAAGGCAACTGATCATGCCTCCTAAGCATAAAAGTAAGGCTTAGTCACCTATTTTAAATTGAGTATGCAATGACTTTAATTTTTAAAAAAATCTTTAGGAAGTAGACTAATAGAAAGCTACAAAGAAATGTCCTGGGAGATTCTGTCCTTCGCGCAACATCCATGTGCTGGTTGGTTTTCGTCAGCTTAATGTAAGCCTAGTCAGAACTGGGAAGGCGGGACTTGTTATTTAACTGAATATTTTATTTTATGCTTTTGAGAAAATGTCACCTTACGATGAGTCTGTAGGTAAGTCTGTAGGACATTTTCTTGATTAGTGATTGATGTGGGAGGTCCCAGATTGATGTGGGCTCACTAATGATTGTGGGACATCTCACCCCTGTACAGGTGGTTTAGATAGCGAAAGGAACCAGTCTGAGCTAGCCAGAAAGCTGTGTTCCTCCATGCCCTCTGCTTCAGTTTCTGCCTACAACTTTCTGCCCTGACTTCCTTCTCAATGGACTGTGATGAGAACACAAAAATGGAAAAAAATAAACCCTATCCTTTCCAAGTTGCTCTTGGTCTTGATGTTGTTAGATCATAGCAAGAGAAACCTAAGATACTCCCCGAATATAGGTAACATTTTACATTACCTTGTATACAGACCCGTCAAAACCAGGACATTCATCCTGGTGTATAGCACAGAACTATGAATTACTCAGCTCCTGTAACAGTGTGTGTGTGTGTGTGTGTGTGTGTGTGTGTGTGTGTGTGTAAGATTGTGTAAGCACTTGCCATTAAGAACCTCAGGCATTCCATCCCCACCAGCTCCCTCACTCTACCCCCACACAGACACATGCACCTCCTGTTTCCCTTCCCTCTCCCCAAATCTCTAGTAACCACTAATTTTCTCTCTTTCATTATGGTACCTTGTAGATATTTTATAAATGGAATGATGAATTTTCTTTAGAGCAACTCAGCATAATTGCCCTCATGGTCATCCAAAGTATTAGATGTGCCAAAATATACTTATATATTGGGTGTGAATTCTTAGTATTTTACTTCCGGTCACCAGCAGATGTTTAGGTCTGTAGGACGTACGTACGTAGTCTCTACCTCTAATGCAGCATGTCTACATTGTATTGTATTGTAGGTTATGGAATAAATGTTCTAATACTAGCTCAGTTTTAGTCCATGTTCGCCACATTTTTTTTTAACTCTACCATGTGTATCTGAGACTGAACAATAGAACTCCATTGCTGTACTTTTATACTTTCTTGATAATGTTTTTGGTACATTGTTAGAGGTTTTAATGCTTACAAGTTCTTAAAAGTACGCACCAGGTCTTAATTTCATATCTTTTAAATCCATTCAGTGTTTACTGTCTTAACAGTGTGACTTTTCAATTACAATAGCAATATTGTCATTTTAAACTTTATCTGTGGCTGAGTACAGTTCTTTTTTGCTAATCATTTTAATTTATTGATTCTAGTAATTTACAATGTGTTTACTATAAGCAGTCTACAGTTTATTTTGAGCCCAGTTAAAGTGAGCGTGCCTCTTATGACACCCTTTCCACTGATTTTCACAACTAATTTTATGGTCATTTGAATGAAACTAAAGCTTCTTTTATGTCATGCTTTAAAGTACATTTTATACCTTGAAAATATCTTTCCAAGACGTAGGAGAAATAATTAAGAAGTGAATTTTGGCTTTTCTTTAGACATATAATTTAGACTATTCATTCTCTGCTTACTTTTTTTTTTTAATAACAATTTCAGTTTAAGCAAGGTTAGGTAGTTTTTACTATTTTAACATGTAACTTACCTTCTTTATACTTTCTTTTTAAAAGTTTCTAAAAATATGTGCACATTTGTGTAGTTTCTCTGTGTGGGCGTGTGCACATGAGTTCAGCTGCCTCTGGAGGTCAGAAAGGGGCATTGGATCCCATAGAACTGGAGTCACAAGCAGTTGTGAGCTGTAAACCATGGGGCTGGAAGCGAAACTCAGGTCCCCTGCAGTAGCAGGGTGCACTAAAGCACTGAACTAGCTCTTTATCCCACTACTGTCTTTTTGACAGTCACTTTTTTATGTACATGAATTCTCTCATGATTAGACTCTATCTATGTTTAAATTCTTATTACAAACCCAGTTTTGTCCTTTGCAGACATTCTCTGGGCTGGTTCTAGCCGAATGATAGCACTTACCTCAGTTTGTGTGAGGCTCTAGGTTTTATTCCAACCACTAGATAAATAAAAATCTCTGGATTCTTAACACTGTAATGATCTGCTGTATTGATTAGTATCTTCTGATTCCCTATTCAGAGGCAAAGAGCCAACCATGACTCATAGTTATTTTCATCAGAATCTAAGCATTTTATTGCATCGATTTTTTGGCTCTGGAGAACTCCAAGTTCAACCTCAAAAATATACGATTTTTTTCTCCCTGATGATGACGATATTCATCCTAGTTGGATGCTTACATAGGCATTTTCTTCAATCTCTTCTAAAATCCACCGAATTAGGTCTAGATCACATTTGATTTTGGTTTTACCCACATGGCAAGGGAGCTTCTTGTGATTGGTGAGTTTGACACACTTTTAGACAGAGAATTTTTTTTTTTTTTGGTAAAAATTATAACTTTTCCCCCAATTTTGCGGGAGTTACTTTCTTTCTGTAATTGTGTGTATTTTCACCCACATTGGTTTCTGCTTTGAGTGTGCTTCTCTATACTCTTAAACTTCACCTCAAACTTATCACTCTCACTGCTGACTCTCTCTAGTAAAGTACTGCTGTGTCACCTTTGTAGAAAGGAGATCAATGAGTTCTAAGAGACATTGCAGACTCTGGGAGCTTCCAGGGGTTCAGGTTATTGACACTGTTGGTCTTCCTATGGGTTGCCATCCTCTTCTGCTCCTTCAATCCTTCCTCCAACTTTGGGAGGAGGAATATGAAGGAGAGCAACATTTCGATGTAAATAAATAAAGTAATTTTTAAGAGAGAGACCTTGCTGTCTCCGACCCTGTGAGATGGCTCTCTTTAAGAGAGAGAGAGACCTTGCTGTCTCCGACCCTGTGAGATGGCTCTCTTTAAGAGAGAGAGAGACCTTGCTATCTCTAATCTTGTGAGATGGCTCTCTTTTCCATTTGGATTTCTTCTCCCTTTCCCTTTTACAAATGACCTTTACCTTTCGATTTAGTTCTCTCTTATTATAGAATTGATAGCAAAGGATTGGATTTAATCTTTCAGGAGTTGGTACCTTGCTTCACTAAGTGTGTTTGCACATTTGATGCTGCCCTTTAGCATTATTAACTTCTAAAGGAGAAAATACTAATTCAAGCTTGGCAACAGTGCTTTTGGAAAGAGCTAAGCCTTTCTTGTTGTCTATTTTGGCTTTTGACTATGTTTTTTCCCAGACGGTGGACCCTAGGCTTTGTCTAGGAGAGATATTCTGAATTGTTACCACTGTATGTTGCATTTACATTTTTAACTCTTTAGATAGGACTTCAGTAGTTAGCCCAGGCTGATCTGGAACTTTTGATCCTCCTGCCTCAGCTTTACAAGACTGGTATGTTGATATTACAGTTCACTACTATTCCCAGCAGCATTGATTTGGGGGTAATTTATCCCGGGGTCTTATACTTAGGCTCCTCATACTGTCAGTCAAATTCTTGGAGTAAGTCCAGAAAGTCATATAGAGCATTTTACTTATCTTTGTATGTTCCGTCTCACTCTTCCTTCCACCCCTTTTTGCTAGAGGCTGCTTGTTTTCTTTCTAGTTTGGATATAGATCCAAGAGAAGAGAAATAACTTCAGCTTCATGGCCTTTATTGCAAACACGGGGACTTAAACCTCAAGAAATGTTCTTATGAACAGGACCATGAAAATGGAAGTTAATGGCATAATTCCAGGTGTTAGATTGGTCTTCATGGTTTATACTAGAATTTAATTTTTTTGTGCATCTTTGTTGGTATGCATCTTAGTATCTTTTTTGCTTGTTTGTTTGTTTATTTGTTTTGTATTTAGTAGAACTTAAAATCTTTGCTCTTATTGTGGTACAAGCCCAAAATAAGAATAATTTTTAGACATTGGATTTCATTGTAATAAGGCTGTACTTCAATGACCCTCACATCACCAAAGGATTTTACCTCCATCGTAGCTAAGCTGAGAGTTGACAGTTCTGCTGCACCGAGGAATGAATTGTAGGCACGATTTTTGGATACAGACTTCCTGCTATGGTCAAAGCTATTTGACTGGAGTGATTGTCTTCATTCTCAGCCCACAGAGAACAGGTTACATTCATTTAAGAAATGGTGTAGGTATTAAGATGGTCTATCCATGAAGTCATTCACCAACTGTTTCAGTGAACAGTGGTTCTGCTTGGAGGGTGGCACAGACATTAGGTGAGGGTAAGAATCTGGTTCATTGGCTGTGATAATTTGGAAAAGCATTCATCTCAAAGAGTAACTTATAGAGTCTTCTTCTTCAAACTAGATTCAATAGTTACAAACATTAAGCAAAGCATTCAGTCTCACTCTTTGTTGTTCTCTTACAAGCCACCTCCCTAGTTAATCGTCTATGATTCTTTTGGCTGTATAAATACTTTTGAAATATGTAAGCTGTTCTGAAAACCATAGTATAGTGTAAAAACATCAAATAAACAATCCTATTAATAGGCTGAGATAGGAGAAACATGATTTCAAGACCATTATATGGTACACAGCAAGACACTGTCACATACAAACAAGTAGAAAGTGTATATGGATTGTACAATATTAGACCTATTTCTCCAATTACCACCAAATTAGAGAGACCACTGGGTGACAGCCAACAAATTCCAATTCCTAATACTTTTGAATTTGAATCGATTAGGATAAGTTGGTAATATTAATTTTCATATTAAGAGATATTAAGAAAAAGTAATTGTTATTTCCTGTTATTTTTGTTGTTAGAGGTGGAATTAGGTTTGTGTGGGTTTGTTGAAAGATTACTTTCTTGCTTCTTCTAAGGTGTAGTTTTGTTCCTTATGTTGATGTTTTCCATCTATTATCCTTTGTAGGGCTGGATTTGTGGAAAGATATTGTGTAAATTTTGTTTTGTCATGGAATATCTTGTTTTCTCCATCTATGACGCCTGATTTCTCCATCTATGGTAATTGAGAATTTTGTTGGTTATAGTAGCCTGGGCTGGCATTTGTGTTCTCTTAGGGTCTGTATGACATCTGCCCAGGATCTTCTAGCTTTCATAGTCTCTGGCGAGAAATCTGGTGCAATTCTGATAGGTCTGCCTTTATATGTTACTTGGCCTTTTTCCCTTACTGCTTTTAAAATTCTTTCTTTGTTTAGTGCATTTGGTGTTTTGATTATTATGTGACAGGAGGAATTTCTTTTCTGGCCCAGTCTATTTGGAGTTCTGTAGGCTTCTTGTATGATCATGTTGATCTACTTGCCCTGCTAAATGTAGTGCTACCTACCCTGTTAAGTCTGAGTGAGGCCTGTCCTTCCTGTGATCCTGGTTGTGTCAGAACTCCTCAGAGTCAAGCTGTCTTTATGGCATCACTTTCTTTAGGTTAGGGAAGTTTTCTTCTATAATTTTCTTGAAGATATTTACTGACCTTGGGAGTCTTCACTCTCTTCTATACCTATTATCCTTAGGTTTGGACTTCTCATTGCGCCCTGGATTTCCTGGATATTCTGGGTTAGGAGCTTTTTGTTTTTTGCATTTTATTTTGCTGATATGTCAATGTTTTCTATGGTGTCTTCTGCCCCTTAGATTCTCTCTTCTATCTCTTGTATTCTGTTGGTGATGCTTGCATCTATGATGCCTGATTTCTTTCCTGATTTCTATCTCCAATGTTCTCTCCCTTTCTGATTTCTTTATTGTTTCTATTTCCATTTTTAGATTCTGGATGGTTTTGTTTATTTCCTTGACCTGTTTGATTGTATTTTCCTGTAGTTCTTTAAGGGATTTTTGTGTTTCCTCTTTAAGGGCTTCTAGCTCTTTACCTGTGTTCTCCTGTATTTCTTTGAGGGAGTTACTTATGTCTTTCTTAAAGTCTGCTATCATCATCATGAGAAGTGATTTCAGATCTGAATCTTGCTTTTTCAGTGTGATGGTGTGTTCAGGACTTGCTATGGTGGGAGAATTGGGTTCTGATGAACCCAAGTAACCTTGGTTTCTGTTGTTTATTTGATTATGCTTGCCTCCTGCCATCTGGTTATATCTAGTGCTACCTGCCCTTGCTAAATCTTACTAGAGCCTGTCCTACCTGTGATCATGGTTGTGTCAGAACTCCTCAGAGTTAAGCTGTCTCTGGGATCCTGTGATTCTGGGATCCTCTGATCCTGGGAGTATTAGAGTGCCTGGGAGTGGAGCTTCCTCTGGGTGTTGTGGGACTGGCTGCAAAATTTGTACCCAAGGTCTGCTCAGAGCACCCGCCCAGACAGACCGGAAGGAACCTGTGCCACTGGGCTGGTGGAGTTCCTGTGTGCCTGAGTCCTGCTGGTCCCAGTTACTCCCGATGTTGGGACAGATGTTTTGTCCTCCTCACCTCTGATCCTGGGCATGTTCACATCTTAGTTTCTTTCCCTGTTGCTGTGATAAAACACTTTAGCAAAATCAGTATGAGGATAAAGGATTTATTTTGGCTCAGAGTTTCAGGGTACAGTCCACTGTGACAGGGATGTCAATGCAGCAGGAACTTAGAGAAGCTGGTTACCTCATTCCCATGATCTGGAAGGAAGCAAGGGACCACCCGTGCATGCTGCTACTCAGCTCCCTTTGCCTTTCTCTACTATTGAGTCCAGGATCCCAGCCAGGAACAGCATCACACGTAGTGAGACTGGGGCTATTGTTCTGTTTCCACAGTAAAATGGGTATCTAAGGTGGATACAGCGTACAATCATGCGAACAAGCAAGTGAGCCTCATACACTATCTTAAATGAAAATCACAAGAAGTCAAAAGAATCCCAAATCACACATCAAGGGATTTTGAAGATTGTAATTTTAATAGTGCTGTTCTAATTACACATTGTATTTAGAAAATTTCGAACACGATAGGAGTTTACACTGTCAGGTAGACACACCCTCTACTGCTCATGCTGTTGTGAACTTAGTCAACACAATGATGCAGTTCTTCCTGTATCCTTAGAACCTGATACAGTATACACATGCAACCTTCTTGACTGATTGGTGGGCAGGAGGAAATACAAAGACATGCTTTATTGTGATTTTTTTTGCACATTTATCTATGTATTGGTTAGCTGCTACATTTCTAGGTTATTCAAATTAATTAAGAGGTAGAATAATTGACTTGGAGTCTGAGAGAGTCCGAAAAAGTGTGCTAGTAAATTCAAGATATAAATGGAGACTAGAGTGAATCAGTAGTGACTTGGAATTGGGAAGCCGTGGATGAGTGTCAGCATGTTCTGAGTGTTTGGGATTACAGTTGATGGCATCAGTAGGAATTCCCTTAATGTCCCAGGAGGTAGAGCCAGGGTGATCAGAAGCTCACAGTCATCTTTGGATCTACATAGTGAGCTTGAGGCTAGACTGGGATATTTGAGACCCATCTCTACATAAATAAAATTGTGTAGCCCATGACAATGCCCTTAATTCATTCAATGAGTACTTATTGAACACCTTGTATGGGTAATCATTAATTGGATGCTGGGGTGTAGTCTTCCTTGTCTGGGCTATTTTAATACTAAGTTGGACAGATTGATTCCTGAGCAGCAGAACTGAGTTTGATTATGTGATTTCTCTCAATATTAAGATACTTAATTTTATGCAAATATAATATGGCTTAAATAGTTTTATAAAGAAACACACTTGTATAAATCAATACTAATGTACTATTTTCTGTTACTATTCATACAGTCTCTGTCCCATCCTTAGCTCTGTTCTTGTATTTAAATGTTACTTTGTGCCCTCAATGTTATTCTGCTCATTTGGGGCTTATTCTCAGTCCTTAAAGCCTCTGGCCATCCCTTTCAGGTGCTAAGGCTCTGACACTTTTCCTCTGAGTCTTTTGAAGCTGGTGAACAGTGCCACCTTCTATTCAGTATGCCCTGTTCTTGTTTATGTGAGTCAAGGAGGATTGCTTTATGCTCCATTTCTCTCCTTAGAGGCCTGACAGGAAGGTAGTCATCACAGTGTGCACTCGGGTCAGTGTCCCGGATCCAACCTTAATTATGCTTTTCCAATTACCAGGGAAGCCTCCCCCATTCTGCCAGGTATTTAGTCTTACTGATTAATTACTATCATCTATTTAAGACTAATTTCCTTAGAAACTCCTCTTGCTGACTTTTAATTATGTTATCCTTAAGCCTGTCTCCTGTCAGAGAACTTACTAGGTCTTAGAGAAATTATACTTCTTTCTCAACAGGTATTTAATTCTTTCAAGCCAACCTTAATGGACTTTAAAGCAAAAGTGATAAATTGGAGCACAGAAAGCAAAGTGAAGGGTAGTGTGGGAGGCAGGGTAAAGATGGGGTGGGGAGGGGGAGTGTTCCTTCTCTGTAATGGCACTGTGATCAAGTCAGCTTCTCTAATTCTTGAAAAGATGTATGCAGTTGGGAAGAACCCGCAGAAGAGCGCATAGGGAGAACATGGGATTTAAGTAGAAAAGTGAACACATAAACACCCTGACAGATGAATATCTACAGAGCTGCCCATCTGTTGATTTCCCCCAATTCCTGGTGAGAAAATAAACATTTACCGTGGGCAGCTGGCAAGCGCTGGTTGGAGAATTTATATACTCTTGAAGATAAATAGGTTTCAGTAGACTTTATGATCCCTTGTTACTAAACAACAATGGTGTGTTGAGGAGCAAATAGCTAGGTAGGGTTTTGAAAACAAAGTGACACTGTGTGAATTAATGAGATGAAGTCACATTTAAAGGGAGAATGCAGTTACAAAAGTAGCTATTGCTATGGAAGGTGATCTCCCTCTTAGCTTATACCCTATTCTAGTCCAACAAAACCAAATCAGGAGACAGGGGTGAGAGGCTGAGGTGGCCGCCCATCTGGGCTCGCTCTGTTTATCACAAAGTGTTTGGTGTTCTGTTGGGTTTGTGCACATTGTCTTTAATTGCTTATGCACCAGTTTATTGCAGTGCTTATCCTGTTGTGAGTTATTTTATTTTTTCCTCTACTATAAAATAGTACAAAGATCCCACCCTGATACAAACAAGGGGATCTTACTTATTTTTTCCCTGACATTTTAGTGCCATTTTGCTTTCTTGAATTAGTATAAACTTTTTTTTCCAAGCAAGGAGTGCAATTTTACTAGCATAAATTTTTTTTGTAAAGTACTAAATGATATTATCTAAAAATACATTTACATTTTAAAATTATTTGCCCTTTAAACATGAAGTTTGATTCACTGGCCTTGAATACGAACCAGACTCAGTGACTCATTTCCAATCGAGCACAGCAAGCAAAGAAGATGCTGGTATCTGAGGTCAAAGAAAGGCTGTTCTGTGGTTTCTTTACCCTTGCCCTTGCTCTGCGGATGAGCCATTCACGGTCCAGTGAGAACACTCAAGTAGACCTGGAGAAGGAGATTCAAGAGGGAACCTGAGCCCTCCGAATCAGCACCAACATTCCAGGAGAGGCATCCACTTGGGAAGAGAACCAACCGTCTCCTTAACAGGAGCAAGAATGAGCTCCTGCTAAGCTTTAGGGGACTGCTTTGCTATTCAGTACCATAGTCCCTGACAGGCCTCTGCCAGAGCTCCTCAGCTCAGTATCCCTTACACCCAGATCGATCGTCAGCAACTGGGGAAGAGCATGAATGATGAAAGGTGTTAAGCTGCTACGTTTGGGGTGGTATTAGACAGCAATCCATGACTGTTCGAACACAGGTTTTGATAACGGGATGCTATCACAAGGAGAAGCTAAAAATGTGGGCTTGGCACTGGATGTGAGACAAATACTGAAAATGCAGGAAGAAAATGTGATGGGCTTGGGAGCTCATTAGTTTTAAGTCAAGCAAACCAGGTCAAAAACAATGCAGAGTCACGGGCCTCTTAATCAGAAGCTCCCCTAAGTCTAAGTAGATGCATCTATATAGCAGAGGAGGATGTTTCTAAGGCATGCCAAAGCAAGGTCAGTAACAGTACACGTTAATAAGCTGGTGGCCTCCACTACATTTTGGCTTAATATATGTGCTACTGCTTTTATTAAAGGTTGAAAATCATTTATAAGTTATGCATTTAAGGAATGCTGTTTTAAGGCAATCATTTAGATGATTCTTTGTGGGGGGGATTCACAGTTCTCTCATGTCTATGGATCATGATTTGAAAATATCTATAAGTCCATTATACTGGTGAAAACACTGAGAGACACAGAGAGGGGCTGGCTACATGCTATGTGTGGAGTCTCAATGGGAACACCAATCTTATATTCTGGATTTTGTCCTTTATATTTATCATTTAGATTTATTTTTATGTCTGTGTATTAGTATGTATATGTGTATGTGTCTTTGTGTGTTCTATGTCATATGTGTGAAGGTGCCTGCAGAGGCCTGAAGAGGGCATCAGATCTCCTGGAACAGGCAGGAGTTCCAGGTGTTTGTGAGCTGACTTGGTGGTTGGGAACAGAATTCAGGTCCTTGGAAACAGCAACAAGTGCTCTTAACTGCTGAGTCATCTCTCCAGCCCCCTGGCTCTTTTCCTATCTCATCACAAGACGTACTTATTCAATGATAATTCATAAGCTTTCCTATTTAGATAAAAATGTAAAGTAGATCACATCTGGAAATAACTTGTCCCAGTTGGATACAGTGTTAAAGCTTTTATTTCCCCTTCCAAAACTATAGACACATTGTGAGCGCACACTTTAAGACAGAAAGCTGCTGCGTCTGAGCAGTTTGGCTTACTCAAAGCTTGTGTTGATGCTACTCTATCACAAGCTAGTCAGGCAATGTCAAGCATTTGTTTACAGCTCTCAGCATGTATATTTGAACAAAGGCTTGTGTCCAATAATGGGCTAACAGATGCTTAACCTTCTCTTCTCTAAAACTGGGGATGCCATTATTTCTAATTTTGTTAGTTTTTATCACTGTAAAAATTGCGGGATGTAAATAACCTAAAAGAAGGAAATACTGATTTAAGCTAACAGTTTCAGAGATTTCAGCTCATAGTTCAGATGAGGGAAGCATAATATTGGTATAAACTGGAAGTGCACTTGTGAGAATTTATGTCTGTGTATTAGTTTGTATATGTGTATGTGCCTCTGTGTGTTCTATATCATATGTGTGAAGGTGCCCACTCTGGTACATTGATGTAAATGAGGGATGAGGTATGGAATGGTTTATGGCAGATCACAGCTTACAGGTCAGGTCTCCGTAGCAACATGACTCTTCCTAGCAACTATGTGTCTTGACAGTTGGATCTGGTCAAGTTTCGTATTCCAAATTCAGATTCCATTCTCAATTTAGAGCCACTTAGCCATCTGCCTCAGCTGGGATTCAACTTTCCTTAAAGTTCATAAATGCATGCTTATTTGTGAACAGTTCAAGCTTGTTTATAAGAATAGAAAACATGGTTGACTTACTGCTCTCCCACTAAGATTCTCATTGAGCAGCTCCTGTCATGGATGCTTCCTGCAGCTTGATTCATCTCACAAGGAAGCCTGATAGAGTTCTGGCGATAGAACTTCCCTGACTACTTCCTTATGTGGAAACTGTAATAATAAGGACCACCCTCCAGGATATGTCAATTGTCAAACTCCTTCCAAACAATAATCAAATTTCTCTCCCCCACTACTTTTGTTTTCTTTTCCCTCAAGTGTAGTCTTTCTAGTCTGTACCCTTTGATCTTGAAACTCTGTGAGTAATATTCTGGTATTCTGAGACATGCAAGACTTCTAATGATGACAAGGTGCCTTTCATAATCTGCCAAAATTGTTTGGCTCTTAAGATGGCAGGATAGCCATGTGGTGGGGAAAAAAAAATCCATGTATTTGGGAGAGGATGAATTCCTAGAGAAAATGCTATGCTGTCAAAGTCATCTTCACGGTGGAGGATTCTACTGTTTCTAGGAGCTAAGTCTTTCTTTTGTGCTATGGACAATAGATGTATTTAACTCAATATTCTATTTACCAAATGTCCTTCTGTTTGTAGTATTTGATAGCATTGAGTCCTTGAGATGTTGACATTGAAGCCATAATTCACTCTCCTTGTGACTTTTCAAGTTTTCTCTATAAATTGCCTTTATGAAATTTATTTTCTTTGCTTGACCCTCAAAATATTGAGATTTCCTGGAGATTACTATTTTTCTTTCTGCACACATTTCTCCCCCATGCAAAGTTTCATCAGCTTTGTGCTCATGGAACTCCAACCTGTTCTGTCTGCATTGGTTCTCCTGCTTGTTTGCCACTCCTAATAGAGTTTTTTAAGCTTCAGGACAGTAAACAGGAAAAGAGTGGAGACCTACTAATTCTCTTCTGTAACTTCTTTGGTCCAGAAATGAGAAACAAAGTTACTTTTAGCACTAGTGAAAATAGAACTTAATGGAAAAAGATGATATTGCCAAGCTGTGTTCCAATCATTATCAAGGTTAAGCCTTAGGCCCAGCTCTTCACCCATCTTGTGTTGTCTCATCTCAGCAGCCAGCATGCAGAGGATAAGCTACCCACATACTTCATAGCTACACAGAGAGAAGGGCTTTAGTGGGAAGACTATTTAAAGGAAAGAAAATTTGAACGTTCATCCTGGTACATATCCCCATACTGACTCTTCTGTTCCTTATCTTCTTGGAGTTAGCTAGTGTGGTAGTTTCATAAGAATACTCCCATATAAGTTCATGTATTTGAATGCTTAGTCATCAGAAAATGGTGCTACTTAAAAAGGTTTGGGAGGTGTGGTCTTGCTGGAGTAGGTGTGGCCTTGTTGGAAGAAGTGTGTCACTGAGAATGGGCTTTGAAATTTCAAAAGCCCAAGACAGACCCAATGGCTCTCTCTTCCTGCTGCCTGCAGGTCTGGATGGAAAGCTTTCAGCTTCTTTTCCAGCACCATGTCTGCGTGCATGCCAATCTGCTCCCTGCCATGATCATAATGGACTGAGCCCCTGAAACTGTAAGCCAGCCCCAATTCAACGCTTTCATTTACAAGAGTTGCTGTGGCCATAGTATCTCTTCACAGCAATAGAACACTGAACAGGACAGCTAGTTTAGATTTTGCAGTCTCTTTTTCTTTCTGCTTGGAGTTGTCAAAACACTTGAGTTTTCAGTTTCAGAGGATGAGAGGAGTTCCCATTTTTCCTGCTTCCTAGTTAGTCAGGTAGCCTTAGATTTTTTTTCCCACAAAGGGTTAAGAGTTTTCTCTTTTTAACATTCCTGCTCCACTTCCTGAAACCATGTTTGTCCCCCCTCTAACACTCATTTGTATGCTGTGTGTGCTTGACAATATGTAAAGTCATAGCAGGTAGCATTCTTGTCTGCATTTTGACCTTGCTTTTCTAATCTACAGTCAATCAGAGGAAAATTTCCTCCACTTCCTACTCCCTATTAGTCACCTGTCTCTCCTTCTCAATTGCATCTGCAGGAAGTAGAGATTTATTGTTTCCTACTCTAACTTGAAAGCTGCTCTTCTTATTCCTGTATTCCGCAAATGCCACCTTCTCACCCAAGACTGGAGTTCAGCATGCTCTCAGTTCACCTCACAGGGTTTCATTCAACACACACATTGGCTCTTCCTTATGTTAGCCACTATGGTCGCTGCATAGAATACAAAGATAAATAAGTCACACTCTGTCCTGGAAAGGACCTCATCATCCTGGAGGAGAGACAGGTGCAGAGACAGGAAATTATGTTACAGAATGATAAGTACCTCTGGAAAGGGAAGCACCAGGGAAAGCTATCCATAGAGGAGAAATTAATTCTGCCAGGAGTAGGGAGAGCCCCTTCCAAAGGACCTCGGTACCTGTGTTATTCCCTGAATGATGAGTACATTAAGTAACCTCTTGTCCTGAGTTTTGTTCCAATTAATGTGCAGATATAGAAAGGGTAACATGTCTTTCCCCACCTCTTCATGGAAGACATTATGGATGATTAGGAGTCAGACCATAATGCACGTTCTGATGGATATAGTTCCTCTGTGCAGCTAATCCTTAAAGTCATATTAATTTATAATTCCCAATTTAATATGACTCTAAAATCACACTTGAGCATTTCCATTTTCTCACCCTGCACACAAGGGTTTTGTTCTCTCATGCATCATTTCTTACATGCTTTCTTTTCTCCCATAGCTGGGATCACAGGCCCCTCCCTACACCAACATACCCATGCCAGAAGCTCTGTTACTTTTCATACAAAGGGAGTTACATTAATTTATCTGACCCTGAGGTAAGATTAGCCTATATTACAGGTGTGGCCCCAAAGTCACCATAGGGGTGCATAAATGTATAAGTGTAGGGTAGAGGCATATCAAAATTGTCAGTATAGGAGTGACAGAAAGTGCTCTCTTGTTGACCTTGAAGACAGAGGAAAGGGTTAGGAATCAAAGAAAGATGGTGGAGTCTATAATATGAAAAGGTAAGGGTGATGGGCTCTACCTAGAGGCTCCAGAGAGAACACAGTGCTGTTAAAACCTTAATTTTTCCAAATAAGACCCACTTGGCTCTTGGTCCTCCAAGAATGTCAAGCAATAGTTTAGTGTTAGAAGCAGTCCAGTTTGTGGTTAACTTATTGCAGCGGCAGTAGGGAATGAATAGAGCTGTTAAGTCTGTCTTCAACTAGATAGTAATTTTGCCTGTAATTCATATTTTTTTTTCTGTCTATGGTCTCAAGGAACTTCCCTGTGTTTTTTATGGTTTGACCACCTATTGCATCCTTCCATTTGCTAGTGTGGTTACCCATGTCCCTTTGTTATACATATAATTTTCACCCAATTTCTATTTAGAGTAGTGATAATTCAACAACAAAAATTACCCAGCATTACCCATTACAAACACACACACACACACACACACACACACACACACACACACACACAGTTTCTCCCAAATTTTGACAATTAACCTAAATCTTCAATTTTACTTACCTTAGTTCTTGTCCCCTCAGATACTTTGTTTTTTAGTCATCTAATTATGTTTTTATTTAAATCTTGTTAATTGAAATATAAGGTGCCATATTAGAAGGATCTGTTATGATTCAAAAGATAAACTCAGGGCTCCAGGAATATAAAGCAAATTTTCTATCAGCTGAACTAAATCATCATCTCCTAGAAACATTTTCTGAGTGGAAGTATGATTGGGTGAGTAAGAAGGTTTAAGTTACTCTTAGGCAATTGAAAAAAATGTAAATGCCTTGTAATGAAATGATAGAGTCATTTGTAATGGGGAGGGGACATAGGGTATTCAATGATTGTGTGTGAGTATACAAACTAACAATGTGCTTCTCAATATTGTTGTTTGTTTCGGTTACTCTTCTAACAATTTCTTACCATTCTCTAATCCCCGATGCTAGGTGTGGCCCCAAAGTCACCATAGGGGTGCATAAATGTATAAGTGTGGCATATTAGAAGGATCTGCTATGATTCAAAAGATAAACCCAGGGCTCCAGGAATATAAAGCAAACTTATATTGGGTATGACTTAGTTATTGGGACATATCCATTAGGATGTGAAGTGTTCTTGATGAACAGCTATGAAAAAAAGGCAGGTAAAGTTCAAATGATGGGAAGCTAATAGAAAATAAATCCTGAAATGCTAGGAACATGGATTCTATACAACTTTGATGAAACATCCATAGTCAAATTATTCTACATCTTGGCTCTACAAAGCTCTTCATAATAACATGCCTTCCCAGTGCATTTTCTCCATGCAATCCTATGATCCTTTATAACATCTGAGCAGAAAATAGCTTCCAAGAGTGTCCTTGTTGGAAATAAACAGAATATGGGTTAGAGTGACCCTCTAAGGCAAAGTTCACTGACATGTAATCTTATTGTTGTCCGTGTCAATTTTCTGCCATTGTATCATAGAAGGTATCCAAAATACAAACTTTTCATTTCTGTCCTATGCTATAGCATCCTCTTTAGTTAGTCCAACATTTGACTTGCCAGAATTTTTTCATTCTTGGTTTAGGGAAATATCTCATGTTCTAAAAAATGATTTCAAGTGTGGGAACTCTCTGAAGTTAATCCTCTGTTAAAACACCAAAGAACAATATAATACCATACATGGTAATTATGGTTTTTAAAACATCCATTATATATTTTAAAAGTGTGACTAAAATACAGAAAGGAGACCTAATAATTTTCTACCCATGGTAAGACTTGAAAGTCTGTGGGTGGGAGAGCTATAGGCATGCTGTAACTGAAGAAAGAACACATTGAGAATCAATGAAAAATGAGAGGATGAACTAGACAGCCCTGAAACTCCCAAAAGACAGAATGATTACACTCCCAGAGTCAAGGAGAAATGCCATGAGCATTTTAAACAACATTGCAATAATATTAAGAATATTGTTAATTATATTAATAATTATAAGAATAATATTAAGTAATAACCCCAGTAATTTTAACCAGTGGCAAGGGGGAAAACAGCACTGGTCCTATCTAGAAGGATGACTATTTTAAGAGTGACAAATAGATTTGATCATGTTGGAATGCACAGCAATATTCAACACATAGGCATCTCTTGATGTCTCAGATAGATTTTATAGATTTCATAATTGAAGCATGGATCAAGCCAAAGCTTGTAAGTGGGGATTATGAATAAGTTCAGAACTCAGATACTCCAGCTCCATAGTCACATTACAACCTTTAATGACTAGACTATACTGGCTTGACCAATGTCCTCTCCAACAAGTGTTGCCTCATTAAGAATGGACCGGTACATTGAGACCCCTGCCACAGGGTGAGAACAACAATGGGAGAAACACTGAAGATTAAAGATTCCTTTACTGTAACAAAATAACAATAGCAATAAACAAGAAGACAATGAGTATTTTCAACACAGTTGAGAGTAACAGTAGTTTTCTAGTGTTTCCAAAGGTTTCTAGGAAACACAATGAGTAGAATTTGGGACTTGAAGAAAGATGACTTCTTGCAGCAGGACTCAGAGCTAGAGCACCTTAGGACTTGGTGATAGTCTATCAGTGGAGAACAGAGGTCTGAAAGGGAGAGCCACGACCAAGTTGTAGAAGGCAGCAAAAATCAGCATAAGTCATTTGGATCTTTTTGAAGCCTATTAGCAGTGACAATAACCTTGGGTTTCATGTTCTTTGTAGGCATCTTCCTTTTGAATGGAACTGGGGGGGCTCCTGCTGAGCTGCAGAGCCTGAGCTCTAGATCTCCCCCACCCCAGAGTTCTGCATAAGGGACTGTTCTGACTTTGTGGGCAGTGGTGAGGAGAAGCCTGCAGAGTTTGCAGTCACTGCTGTTCAACTTTGTGACTTTGGAAGACAGGTTGGCATGCAGTCCTGCTTTGTGTATCTCAGAATTCTTGAGTTGATAAGGACTTTCCAATCAGCCGCTTTCATTATCTCCTGCCTGCTTTAACTTCAGACATATTCACATTCATCAGTCTTGTCTTATCTGAACCATGGGCAGGGACCAGGACCAGGCACAATGGAACAGGTAATATGCCGCATCTTTAATTATATTCCTACTCGAGAAGCCCTAGGAAGAACACTTAGAAAGTTATAAGCCAACAGGAGCCGCCTTACATCTACTTATTGATGGGGGCTGGCTCTGTCACTGGGAAGTATTGGAGTGTCCTTGAAATGTTCCTTTTGTAGCAGCATAGTCAGGACTTTTGGGAAAAAAAATGTTCTCACCTGGAAGCTTGGGTCAGAGAAATAGAAGGAACGAGTCCTTTTTGGTATGACTAGAGCTTGCTTAGCACCACTGTATGTCACTCCTGTCCACAGTTTAGAGAGCACAGAAAAGGAAATTCTGTTTTCTGTAGCTCACAGTGAAGAGCTGAGTTGGGGCCATATAGGCAGATGGATACAAGTCAACTTAGGGAGAACTGTAGAGCGAGTATTTTAGAGGAGCAGAGGGAGATGTGGTCAACCCAACTTCAGGACACACTGACAAGGTTTCCCACAAGAAGGACTGCCAGTGTTGCTCTCCTCAGCTTCTAACCATGTCAGCTGTCAGAGGCTCATTTCCTTGACTGTACTTTATTATCTGGGAGGCCCTGAAAAAAAATCTGCATGTCAGGCTGTGTCCCAGACCAACTAACTAATAATCCTTGAAGGTAAGAGGTAGACATATGTATTTTTCAAAGTTCTTTGCATGATTCCAATATTTAATCAGGTTTGACTATTATGTTCTAGAGAATCAATTCAGCAAACTCAACACTAGGAGAAAGAAGGACCACAGTAAGTTTCGGAGACCCCCTTTGCTATATTCTGAATGAACTGGCAGGAGACAAGGAGGGGTAGAGTTCAGTAGAAGACATTGGCTCTATTTGACCAGGTCCAAATTATAGGGATGTCATAGGACTTTACTAATACAATAGTCTGGGGAGAAAGAGTCATGGGTTGTGACTTTCAGCTGAAAGGTGATGAACCTTATTATATAAGCTTTGTACCTGAAAAATCTTGGGAAATTTCAAGTTTTGTCTTTTGTTTTCCAGCTAGCCCAGTCTAGCCTTAGACTTGCTATATAGCAAATGCAATCCTTGGTTTCCTGATTCCCTTAGCTCAGTCACCAAGGGTCTGGGATGGCTGTCGTGTGCCACTATGCTCAGGGAAAGTTCTCATCATTTAAAGTAGAGAACTTCATCTGAGCATATGGTCAGATGTCAGATGTCCTTATTATGGATAGTTTGTGTTAGTGCACTGTCACACCTTGCAAATCTATTTAAGGGTTTTAAATTTTTGTTTTTCCACTTACAATTGAGTAAAGATGGGACCAGAAAGGTGCTTCAGAGGGTAAAAGTGGTAGCTAGGAATGACAGATGACTGGAGTTTGATCCTCAGAATCTATGTAAAGTTCTTTGTTCCTGTCTAAAAGAACTGCAGGGACAAAAGTGAAGAAGACTGAGGGAAAGGAGGTTTAGCAACCACATCCAATTGGGATCAAGCTCAAGGGGAGGCTCCAAGGCCTGACTCTATTACTGATGCTACGGTATGCTTACAGACAGGAACCTCGCATGACTGCCCTCCAAGAGGCCAAACAAGCATCTGAAAGAGTCAGATGCAGATACTTACATCCAACCAATGGATAGAAGCTAGGGACACCTGTGTTGAATTAGGGATAAGCTGGAAGAAGCTGAGGAGGAGGGCAACCCCATAGGAAGACCAGCAGTCTCAACTAACCTGGACCCCCTGAGATCTCAGACACTGAACCACCAATCAGCATACACCAGCAGATATGAGGCCCCTGACACATATATAACAGAGGACTGTCTGGTCTGGCCTCAGTGAGAGAAGAGACAACTAGCCCTTGAGAAACTTGAGGTCCCAAGGAGTGGGGAGGTCTGGTGGGGTAGGGGGTGGAGACATCCCTTAGAGACAGGAGAGGAGGAATGGGATGAGGAACAGTCAGAGGGTGGTGTGGGAGGGGGCTAACAACTGGACTTTAAAAACTATAATAAAAAATATCTTGATGATATGTCACGTACTTACAATCCCAGCATTCCTATGAAAAGGTGGGAGACAGAGATATGATAATTACCTGAAGTCTCAAGAGCCATCGGATGGATCAAACGGAATGGCAGGACTTAGGGACTCCACCTCAACAAGGTGGAGGTGGCTACTAGTGCCCAGACCTTGTTCTCTCAGCTCCACATTGTGTCATGGCATGAGTGCCATGTTCCCAAATAAAAACTAAATTAAAAGTCGAGTGAAAATGAGCCACCCAGACATCACCACGTATTTTAATTGAGCATTTTAATTGAAGGGCATAGTAACAATATTGGCTATGTTATATTTTAGCATTCCTGCTTTTATCAATCCTACTTAACTATTCCCATTATTATGATGTGGTCTCAAATCTGACATTCTCACATAGACCAACATGAAGGCAGAACACCAATGTGCATAAAAAAAAGATGGTGTGTAGAGAAGTTAAATACATTGCCTGGAACCACACATATCATGAAGATTGAAATAAAAGCCAGCTCGATTTGATTCCTAATTGTTCCCTATCTCCCGGAAAAGGCAGTGGCTTGGAGCAATTGGAAAATAAATACAGGTCTGGGAGCAAGAACGTAAGAATTCCATGTCGGATTGAACTGCTCTGTGACCTTAGGTTAGTCACTTACCCTCCCTGCACTTTGGTGTTTTGTTAAAGTGACCAGACATGAGATTGTGATGGCGTTTATTCTGGTAATGATTTTCAATGAAGATATATGTTTAAATAATTGTTTAGAGGGCTAGGAAGGAAGCTCAGTAAGTAAAGGTACTTGCCAGAGTCTGCTACCTGGAATCCAAGGTATAGATAACTAGCTCCCGAATGCTGTCGTCTGACTCCACATGCACACCAAAGAACATGTGCACCTCCAAATATAACTAAATAAATAAATAAGAAATAATAAAAAATGTTTTTAGAGTCTTACACACATGCCGTTCTTTTGTAAAGATAGTGTTATATGCACATGTGTATTTATCATTCTATCATCTATTTATTTGTAACTTTATTTGGTAGAATACCCAAGTATTCACTCTGCTTTTAGGTAGAATTGTTACAGAAAAAATATTTTTTTAAATCAGAAAATGTGTCCCTTCTTCTTCTGTTTCTAGTGGTTGGGAGAACGTCTATGAAAGGCATGTTCAGCTTATCCTGCAGGTTCTGTTTACCAGGTCTGTAGCTACTGATGAGGTTTTTGTTTTCCTTGGTTTTCTTAACACTGCCCTGTGTCTTTCAGAGGATGCCCCACATGGCTCATTGCCTGATCCCTCTTGATCTAGTTGGATCTTCTCAGCTCTTGCTCTGAAGCAGGACGGTTCTAAAAGAAGCAGATTTGTCCCCTTGGGAAATTAATCAGGCAAGGAAGGCAGTTCAGAGTCTAACAGGTACATTAAGGGGAGTTCTGAAGCTTGTCTAGCTTGACAGGAAATTGCCTGGGGGAGTCTAAGAAACCCAGACAGGCCTGGCTCCTACAGACACTGAAGTCTGGACTTGCTTAGCCTGTTTAATATTGTTAGAACATAGAGAAACTTCAGTAGAAGATGCAATCTGTTTGGAACAGGATTCTGATCATTGCAGAGAGAACAGATCAGCCGGACACTGCAAAGTCTCCAGTTTGTTCCTGCTCGTCTTGAAGAACCCTTCGTGTTCCTTGATCTTAGCTGTTTCTAAAAGCAGAATAGGCCTGTGAAGCATGCATAGGTATACATCTGGATAGACCACAGCATCAATGGCATGTGATGTATCTGCTTGGGGGAAGGCAGAAGGAGAATAGAGAGTGGGTTAGGGTTCTAACCCTGTTCTAGAAGTAGGGAAGCTGGATTGCATAGGAAGGATGCTTGCTGATGGTTCCTTCCCTCTGTGCAGTTA
This sequence comes from Mastomys coucha, assembly GCF_008632895.1. Classification (NCBI taxonomy): domain Eukaryota; kingdom Metazoa; phylum Chordata; class Mammalia; order Rodentia; family Muridae; genus Mastomys; species Mastomys coucha. The sequence continues at coordinate 30,763,893 of NW_022196903.1, forward strand.
CCTATTCCCTGGGCTTCATGCTGTGGTCCTTGTCTCCAATTAGCCTTTCCCCATCTTTCTTCTGGACCTGTGCCACAGACCCTAGGTTGTCCAGTAGCCTCTCCTGGGTCCTTCCTAGGTCACTCCAGCCACCTTACCATGAAGCGGCTGCCTTGTCAGATTCCAAGCTGATGACCAGAAACCTCCATAGACTTCAGGATAAAATTCAATTTCTTAGAGTAACATCAAAAATCTCAGTGTCTGATTTTCATCTTCTCTATTCCCAAGGTAGGGATGGGTCTTATTAGTGCATTTTTCTCTTGGACTGGCCACAGGTCTACCCTCCTGCAGGGAGCTAGAAGACAAAGGGAAGGGCTTTGAGCCAGAATGGAGACTCTGTATGATTCTACCTCTCCAGTATGCAGCTCTCTGCTGGCAATGGCTCCTAACTTCAAATCTTAAGGCAACCTAAACACATAAGACCCACAACTTCCATGCGTTCTCACTGTGTAGTCTGCTTCTCCCAAACAGGCAAGAGGATTTCCCACAATCTACATTGTAAAACCAAAGAATAGAAGTATTAAATACGAATTGTCAAATGACTACACATGTGTCCCATAAGGCCAACCAGAAGTAACCTGATTTCTCCTTTCCTTCAGAGTTACTGCAGGTAGGAAAAATAAAATCCATGGGTGTTAAGGTTGTATTAACACAACACAAATATTGGCTAAAGTGCTTCTGTGCAGGCGAATTAAACTCAGGCTCTGTATTATCTGCTCCATACAGACAAGGTTTACTTCCTGCTTGCTTCAGTAACCAGAGGGGATTTACACTAAAGCAAATTGAATGGGTTCTTTCTGAGTCTCTGAGAAGAGCCCTAGTGTTACATGGGTCCTCGTGTTTGTGAGGCCAACAAAGTGTGACGTGTTAACTGTTAGTACAGTAGTTATGGCAGATATTCCTTATGGCACATAACCCTTTCTACTCTGGTTTTCCTTCTATTATACTACTTTGACTTCAGGCAGGACTGCAGTGGGTGTCCTGAGGACTCAGCTAAGGGGAAGCTGACTTGAGAATGCATGTAAGGAATCCATTCAGCTAACTCCATGTAACAAAGCCAGTCCTTATTTTCCCTTCTGTTACTGTGATAGAACACTCTGGTCCCAACAATTAAAGGAGAAGGGTTTATTTTGGCTTAGAGTTCCTGAGGGATAGAGTGCACCGTGGCAATGCAGGCATGATGGCAGCAGGCATATGAGGCCAGCCTGACACATTTGCATCATCCCAGGAAGCAGAAAGAGAACAGCTCTAAGCTATACAATTTCAAGGTCCATCTTCTACTGACATATTTACTCCAGCAAGTCTCTACCTCACTCCATAATCTTCCAAATGGTGCCATCAGATAAGAATCAAGTGTTCAACACATGTGCCTCTGAGGAACGTTTTGAATCCAAGCCACAATTCTCTGTCCTTAGTACCCACAGAGTCGTGGCAATCTCAGGATGCAAAATTCATTTAGTTCAACTTCAAAATCTTCATAGTTTTTTTTTTTTTAACAGTTCCAATACTATTAAAAAGTCCAAAGTCTAAAACCTCTTCTGAGACATGAGGCAATTTCTTGACTATGACCCACCTCCCATAAAATGAAAAGACAAAGTATATATTTCTAATATAGTATGACACAGAATATACATTCCCATTGCAAAAGGAAGAAATTGGGCCATAGTAAGGACCAAAGCAAGACTGAGCCTAGGGAGGGAACACACAAAATTCTGTAGCTCCATGTCTGGTATCTGAGGATCCTGATGAAACTATAACAGTTTCAAAGGACTCGGGTGTCTCCTCCATTCTTCCTACTTTGTGGCAAGCAACAAACATCTCTCTCTCTCTCTCTCTCAGGCTGGTTTCACATTCTGTACGCAGTCCTTCTTGGTAGACATAACCTTGCTTTGGTATCTCCATCATCTTGGGATTACCACCACACCCTGTAATTTACCCTCACTGCTTCATGCAGTGATTTTTCAGGACACCTTCACAGAGATTCTGCCTCTGCTTTACATCGCCTAGTCTCCATGCCTCTCTGAAACAGCGAGGGGAGAGCCTGCAGCCGTGGAATCCTAGATCTTTCAACCCTGCCAAACCAGTCCTAGGTGATGGGGGTTTTGAGTCTTTCCTCCTCTAGTTATGAACACTGATATATATTAAAATAATGCTAGGAACTGAAACCAAGGCCACAAAGATGCTAGCTGTGTACCTATACCAACTGAGCTACATTCCCAAGAAGATAGTATAATTTAGACTCTTTCCCCACTCTGTGTGTGTGTGTATGTATGTATGTATGTATGCATGCATGTATGTATGTATTGGGAGAGGGACATATGAGCCTTTGTGTGCAGTTATGTTTGCCTATACAAGTACATATGGGGGCCAGAGATCCAGAAGTCAACTTTTGGTGTTTTTCTCTAGCTCTCTCAGTCTCTCTCTTTTTTTAAATACAGTCTTTCTTCCTAGAAGCTGAAACTGGTTGCTTTGGCCAGACTGGCTGGTGGGTGAGTCTTGGGGACCAGCATTTCTCTTCTCCCTAGCTCTAGGTTTACAGTTTCATGCTGCCATGCCTGGCTTTTATGTGGGTGTTAGGGATCCAAACTCAGGTCCTGGTGCTTGTATGGGAAACTTTTTATTCACTGAGCCATTTCCTAGTCCTTCAATCTTCTTTCTAGCAAATAGTTTCTCTGGGGCACAGAGCAATTTTCTACTCTGTTGTGCCTCACTACTTCCTGTGTAAAGAGATTGCTTCCCTTTTAATCCTTAGATATTTGAAGGACACAGAACAAATTTTACCCTGTTCTATACTGCTTTACAACTTCTAATGTTTCTTAAATAAATGTAGTATTTTCTTATATCTTAAACTTGCCAAAAATATATAGCATATTTTAAACTTCTTTTGCATGTATGCAAACAACTAGGGCTTTGACGTGCTATTAGGACATAAAAATAGTTAATAATTAATTCTTTCATATCTTACAATAACCCTCAGGGTGTGGTAATATGCTATTAGATATAGCATTTCAAATGCAAATGAAATACTTGTTAGGGATTTTGTACACACTGTGAAATATATGTTGATTAAAGATGATCATGGGTGATGGCCCACAGAAAGGGCCAGCCCCAGCATGTCATGGTACAGAGAAACAGTTGCCTTTGGTCTATATCACTGGAATTATTTGGGAAGACATTATGTCAATGAGAGATTATCTACATTGTGCTGACATGCGTCATATCTGTGGTGGAGTGTCTTAAGGCAATTGATATTGGAAGATCTAGTCTACTGTGAGAGCAACCATTCTCTAGGCGATGGGTACCGAACCGTCTGAGAGAATGAAGCAGAACACAATCGATCAAGCTAGCAAGCAGGCAGGCAAGGATGCAAGCCAGTATGTAAGCAATCAGAGAGATAAGCATGCAAGCATGAAGCAAGCAAGCATGTAAGCAAGCATGCATGCATGCATGCAGGCAGGCAAACGTGCGTTCCTTTTTCTCTGTTCTGAACTGTGGATGTAGTATTTGTAGTATGAACGGATGTCCCTGAACTGACTTGCCAACAGTGGAGAACTATAACTTTGATAGCCAAGAGTTGCCTCCCAGCAGGGGGCAACCTGGAGCCTACCTGAGCTGGGTGAACACTAAGACAGAAGAGCAATGTCTAGAATCGGACCTAGAACATGTAAAGCACTAAGTTAATTTGCTGTTCATTTTCTGCTCTTATATTTCTTTTCCCCCTTCATCCCCACTTAATAAAAGTCATAGGCTTTTAGATGTTGGTAAGACAAATGTAGTCAATTTAATTAGTTGGGTGAATTAAAATGAATATTTTTAGAGGCCATTAAAATTTAAACAATTTAGCATGTTCTTCTAATGAATTTTTCTTATTATGAATGTTATTAAGTAATTATATCTGTGCTAATTGTTAGTTTGGGGGATGATTTATATGTATCTTAGTTAGGGTCTCTAGTGCTGAGATAAAGCACCGAGATAATAATAAGCAGCTTGGTGAAAGAGGGGTTACTTCACTTATCTTTCCGCATCACAGTCCAGCACTGAAGGAAGCCAGGGGAGGAGCTCAAGCAGGAACCCAGAGCCAGGAGCTGACACAGAGCCCATGGAGGGCGCTACTGGATCCCCATGGCTTGCTCAGTCAGCAGCCCAGAGCCAGGAGCGGACACAGAGGCCATGGAGGGTGCTGCTGCTGGATCCCCATGGCGTGCTCAGTCAGCGTTCTTATGGAGCCCAGGACCACCAGCCCAGGACTGTCCCACATCAATCAACAACACTACAGGCTTTCTCACAGACCAATCTAGTGGGGGCATTTTTCTCAACTGACGTTCCCTCTTCCAAAATGGCTGGAGCTTGTTAAGATGACATAAAACTGTGCAGCACAATATAATTAAACTTTTCAAAGGTTAGTTTTAGGGATAGCTAAATCCTTTTATTTATTTGCATGTTTTCTTATGTATACTTTTTTTTTTGCCTCTTATAACCGCATACATTTTAAAATTAGAACTGAAATAATTAGGTGAAATGTGAAGATGTTCTGCTTAGCCTTTGCATCCTAACCTTCACATCTCAGTGCTCAGTCCAGAGCAGAAGTAAACAATTGCTTTCTGCATTACCATATTCCTTGTGTTGATGTAGTGCACACACTCAGAATATTCATCCTTCATATGCACTCTACATTTTGTCAAGGGTTGTTCTCTACAAGATATAATGACAGAAAGTGTGCCTTAGCACAGTGGCTTCCCAGGAAGCTACATCAGAACCACTCGATGTGGTTATTAAAATGCCCTGTCTGGGGCCCTGGCTTAGGTGGTCTAATTTAGATGTTTTAAAGTGAGTACCCCCCCTTTTTTGTAAGCTCACCTAGATAATTTTTCTGAACAATTGGATTTGAAAAATCACTGGCCCACAGCATGAAATACTGCCTTGCATGTAGTGAGTGTTTGAGTATGTATGGTTCTTATTTTATTTATTCCCCATTCCCCGGGCGCTCCACCCTTCCTACCTGCCTTGCATCGCAAAGGAGAGCCGCATAAACGACCAAATGTGTTGTTTTTTGTTTTTTGTTTTTTCTCTTTTCTGGGCTTCGCCATGCTTCACCAACCACCTGACAGAATTCAATTCAAATGCATTCTCTTTTGTTTCATGGTGCATAATGACAGCCCAATAACCAGGATTCTCTATTGCCCTTTCAAAGCTACTCGGAAAAGTAAACAGTATTTTTTAAAAATGCATTAGTATTTCAAGGCACAAAATGACCCTGTGGACTGTCGCTGTGCAGGTTGGATGTGGCTGGAAAGACTGATGTGTGGCAACTGTCTACTTCCCATTGAGTCTATCAAAATAGCATCCTTCATCCCAGTCTGCTACTATTTTCAGATTTTTGTCTTTTTAAATGTATTCCAAATGATGTGTTTGTTCCAGAAGGCCCTCACCTCACTGATTGCTTGGTGCTGTCTGGCATTCTCCACACGTTCCTTCACAGTAGCATCATCCAGGTTATACGGCAGCCGCCATCTATTCTCCGTACGTGGCCAACGAAGGGGAACGGTGACAGAGCACCACAATTGTCAGGCGGATACTGCAGCATCGACTTGTTCAGACTCATTCTCATATGTTTCTCTGACTGACTGTTTTGCAGTGTGAGGTCCAATAAACATTGAGACAGAGAGGGAGTTTTTCAGCTAGCTGCGGTTAGTTTTCTAAAGCTGTGTAGAAACAGCTCATGGGTCACAGGCCAGGAGTAGGCTCACTGGTGGCCAGGAGTCAAAAAGAAAAGAGAAAAGAGAAAGGGATTGCAAGAGGATAGGCAAAAAAAAAAAATGGGAGATGAGTTTATAATCAAAATATGTTGTACGAAATTTTAAAAGAATTAATAAAATATTTTTTTAAAAAACCCTAAGACACAAAAGGGGTACCAGAAGAATAAAGATGTGTGATTGGGGGTTATGAAGAAGGAATAACAAGTAGTGGACAACCCAGGGAATGTCTCTTCCTAAGTTTGATAAGGAGGGGACTAAGAACATTTACAGTCTGAATTAATATGCACGTTGGGTCTAATCTGCCTGAATTAATATGCGCTTTGGGTCTAATCTGCCTTTTGCAAATTTGGAATGCAGTTCCAGTGTATCGCCCCCACCACCTTCTTTGTTAAAATGTCATGTGTAACTCCAGTTACAATTGTCCCCCCGAATTTGGTCTATCAAATAGATTTTTGTTGTTATCTTTGTGGTTGTTGTTTGAAAGATTTTACTTTTCAGATGGGTCACATGTAGCCCAGGCTGGCTTCAAACACATGAGCCTACCCTGGCCTCCTAAGTATGGAAGTTACAGGTGTGTGCCACCTTGCCTGGCTGTAAATTTGTATTCTATATGCACTTGTTTCTTGTCTTCAGGAAGAATTTATCAGATGCTTAATTACTAATCAGAAAGCGTTTCTGTTTTCCTGTTAATTTAAGAGTTTAGGTTAACTAATACTGGGACCAACCATAGAGTCCCATCACCACATAAATGGCCCTCTGGGTTGCCATGAGTGGCTCTGTGAAGTAACTTGATACAACTGGTCTCCAGGATGCTGGGATTCTTGCTATGCACTCTTTTGTCCTCTTCATCCTCAGGTATACCTGTGTTGTCTCATCATCCCCACAGAGTCTCCAGCCATGGGACGACGCTTTCTACTTTCCAGCTATTGAAACGAAACGGATTTTTTTTCTTTCTTCTTCTTTCTTTTCAGCCTAGGTAGCTGACACATCGTTTCAGTCTGAATTGCAAGTGAAAACTGTTGATTGGTAGGTAGGGGTTTTCTCCTGTATGCTGGCAAGCTCATCTGTATTTGGATTCTTAGATCTTTACTTTTTTTTTAACCTTTATTTATTTTGCGAATGGCACATTTACACTACTTAGAGAATAACTTTTTGTGGTCACTTCTTTTTCTATCATGTGGGAGCCGGGCATTGAACTCTGCCTGTCAGGGTTAACAGCAAATGGTTTTACCTGTTGAATCATTGTCTGTGGTCCTGTTTTTTTCCCTTTCTTTCTTTTTAAAAATTAGGTTTATTTGTTTATTTGTAACTTTTATTTCTCTTTGAAAAAATAAACTTATATAGAAAAATGAATGACTATTGCATTGATTGGTTTGTAAAGTGTCTCATAACCACTTGAAATGCACTGCTTTAGCCAGGGTCAAGAACAGGACTTTTGGGGCACCCAGCCCAGGGTGACATTGTTCTAGTGAAGACCGCATAGTGCTGGTAGTGTCCTATCTGGCACCTTATTCCGACATAGACTTGAGGTCTGCTGATAGAGTACTGAGCCAAGTTATATGGTCTCACTTAGGCTAACTTGCCTGTCTGTGACAGAAGCTGGGTGTCCATCAGTCTGGCAGCAGCCTGGTGCTTCTGCAGAGCCCTGAGACTCTAGACTGGAGGCAGGAGCTCAGAGAGTGAGGGACACTGTGTGATCCCCACAACAGACCCCTGCAGGCATTGGGTCATAGTTTGAGGAAGGAACTGAAGTTTATAGTGACTGCAAACATGGTGGACTACACTCCATGGGAAAAGTCTTGTGTTTTTTAGTTTGTTTGTTTGTTTGTTTTTATGGTTTTTTGAGACAAGTTTTCTCCGTATAGCCCTGGTTGTCTTGGAACTCACTCTGTAGGCCAGGCTGGCCTCAAACTCAAAATCCACCTGCCTCTGCCTCCCAAGGGCTGGGATTAAAGGTGTGCACCCCCACTGCTCCGCTGTCTGTGTGTTCTATAAGTGGTGTTTATTCCAAAGTCATTGTTCCAATGGCCTGTATCATGTATTTATTTACTTATGCTAAAAGCAAAGGACTTAAAAGAAAAATGAAGGACTCTACAAGTATTGTGAGTTTTTTCTTTAAGTTAAATTATTGTCTTCAGATTGTTTTCTGTACACTTCCTGCTTGATATCTTTTGTTAGGGATAGATCTGTTTTACATTATTTTAAATTAAAAACCACATTTTTTTCACACAATATATTTGGTTTCCCCTTCCTAATCTCCTTTCTAGCCTTTCGACTTTATGCCTTCTTTCTCTCTCTTTAGAGAGCAAACAGGCAAATTAAAAAGCAAACCAGAATAAAACAAAGCAAGCAAGCAAACAAAGAACAACAAACAAAAGCACGAGAGACTCATAAACACATAGAGACTCCCACAGTTTTATATCACTCACTCCTTCCCTCTCCACCTTCTGGACCCACCTGCAATCTTATTATTCCTTAACAAATGGCTCCTTATTCCTTAATTATAACTGTTACATATAATTATAATTGTTGAACAAATATAATTCACATATGAAATGTATAAATATTACCTGCTGAGATCACTTTGCCTTGCTCACATGTGTTTTGGGCTGATCTCTTGGGATTGGCTGATCCATCAGGGGTCCCTGGAGAAGACTGAGTCTCCTTTTCCCAGAAACCACAGACTGCCTGTAGTTCTAGAGGCAAATCCCTGTGAGAATTCCACCACCCATGCTGGCATGGCTATTGGTGTTGTTATTTTTTAGGTCTTGTTTAGGCACCGCATTGTTGAGGTCTCTTGGGTGTATCTTTATTGCTATATAAAAAAGATACTGTTTTATGGCAGAGGTCTCATGCTGGTCCTCTGGCTCTTACAATCTTTCTGTCCCTTCTATGATATTCCTGGGTCCTTAGAGTATTGTACCAACTGGGGCTGGCCATCCTGTAGTCTAGTTGTTCTCTGCATTTCGACCACTCAGACCTCCTGGTTCAGAGGACCAAGACTCAGATTCAGTTGGTATCTTAGTCAGGGTTTCTATTCCTGCACAAACATCATGACCAAGAAGCAAGTTGGGGAGGAAAGGGTTTATTCAGCTTACTTCCACATGGCTGCTGATCACCAGAGGAAGTCAGGACTGGAACTCAAGCAGGTCAGGAAGTAGGAGCTGATGCAGAGGCCATGGAGAGATGTTCCTTACTGGCTTGCTTCTCCTGGCTTGCTCAGCCTGCTCTCTCTCTTATAGAACCTACGACTTCCAGCCCAGGGATGGCACCACCCGCAAGGGGCCCTACCCCCTTGTTCACTAATTGAGAAAATGCCCCACAGCTGGATCTCATGGAGGCACTTTCCCAACTGAAGCTCACTTTTCTGTGATAACTCCAGCCTGTGTCAAGTTGACACACAAAACCAGCCAGTACAGTTGGTAAACACAGAGCATAGAGAATATGCCTATACTAATGCGTACCACAAATCTATGAATCTTAAAATGGATATTTGCATAGACTGTCTACATTGGACCTAGAGGAGGTCAGGGTAAGGCAGAATGGAGTTGTGAATTTCTGTAGTAGTCTCTAGCTGTTGCAAAATGAAGCTTTCTTGGTTATAGGTGAGATCAACACTTAGCTGTGTGGATAAGTATGAGTACTTAGAATGCAGTTAGACATTATGCTGGACTGGTTTGGTGAGATGACAGTACTGGGTTCTTTTCTATAGTCTTTGGCCTCATCAGTCACTATTAGTGGGGCTATGTTTATAGTACCAAGCATGAATTGTTTCCTATTGAGCAGGCTTTAAATATCGTTGCTTATTCCCAGGATGTAAGAGCCACAGTTGTACCTTTCAGGCTATCTTGCCATTCTGATGGGATCATCGGGAGCTCTTCCCCAATGGCCGCTTGCATGACACCTATTTTATGTCATAATCTGCTTCAGCCACTACGTAGGTCTGACCCATGGACACCATTCTGTCCCTAACAGTAGAGAATCTTCATATGGATTTATACTTTTATCTCTTCCTCTAAGCACGATCGGATCCATAAACTTACAGTGATGCTGTGAGGTCCAATCGCTGTTTCCTGTAACTGCAGGGATTAAGGCGGTGTTTGAATAGGGCCTGACAGTTGTTCAGGCAAGAGATGCTTTGACAGATATCAAGATAGCTAGATCTAAAGAAGTCAAGATGTCCTGGGGAAAGAAGGACTGAGGAAGCTCAGCCGGATCACAGTCCAGACGAACAGACAACACAGGAACCTGGGATACATACTGGGGTAAAGTCACGTGACAGAGGTCCACAAAGACCTCCTGGCTCAGAGGACCAAGACTCAGATTTCATTGGCAAACATACAGTCCAGAGAATATACACGTACAGTGTGTATCATGAATCTATGAATCTTAAAAAGGATATTTGCATAGACTGCCTGTGCTGGATCCAGAGGAGGTCAGGGTGAGACAGAATGGAGTTGCAGATGGAGAACTGAGGAGGGAAAGAGAATTGATGGACATCTGGGCAGTTCCTGACACCATCACCCGCAATGCTTCCTCTGGACCTGGTAAACTGCTTATGTTTGCTTATTCTAAACATCCTCTAACCTTCTAACCTATTGGCTCGTAGCATCTAAAGCATCTACCTTTTTGTATTTAAAATTTATACAAAAACCAAAACTCTTTGGGATGCTTTTACTGTCTGAGGTTCTCTGAATCATTTTACTTCATTCAGTCTGTCCTAGGCCAGATATAAATCTGATTTAAGCACCATCTTAGTAGATACTTGGTTGGTGTGTTGCTGTTGTTATCTCATGAATACAAAGTACAGAAGGGCTTGCTGCAAGAAGGACTTACAGAGCCAGTGTTTTCTCCTCTAGCTTCTTGCTACTTCTGGACGGCTGTGCTACTTTCAGATGAGCAAATTTAACTGGGGTAGATGAAATACTAAGAAGTTATTTCAGGTTCAAAGTTCATAGTTTTACTGGTGAATTAAGAAAGAGAAGGCAGAGGTGAGGCAGCATTCCCATTACTCTATGTCCTGGGTCAGGGCTATTCAGGGAAGCCTTCCTTTGCTAGCTTGGTTCATCTTCCCATAAGGGTCAAGGAAAAGCATTCACTATTGGTTCCTCTCAGTGATGGTCAAAAAGGGGTTTCAAACAGCATGAACCAGAGTTCAAGGATGGGGAAATCTCAGGAGTGCAGTCTGAGCTGGTAAACTGCCAATTGTGAGAGTCTTCAGGACAAAAGCCCATTATTTCATGGTGGTCTCCTGTACAGAAATAGATGATTTTGTATTAGGATGTTATGACTAGTCAGAAAGACAGGCAGAAAGATGCTTCATGCCACAGTGACTCTGGATGGAGTAGGCATTGAAGTCCAGGCTGGTAATAGGTAGCCATGACAGCAATGGGAGGTAAAAAAAAATAATCGGATTATGGCCCCTGATGAAAAGATGAAGTTCTATTGTTTTAGAAATGATTGGCTGTTTTTTTGAGGTACTGAATAGTTCATTCCCTGATTTTCCTGTCATAACTGCTTTGTCCCCACCTCCCTCACCCCGGCTCTCCTGCCTCATTAGACTGTGTCTTTAATTATTTTCTTTGGCTTTGAAGGGTATGATGAGCTCAGAGATGTCCTGCCTAAAGTGGCTACTGTGCCTGAATGGTTATTTGTATTCCTCTCTCCCCTTTTCTCTCTCTCTCTCTCTCTCTCTCTCTCTCTCTCTCTCTCTCTCTCTCTCTCTCTCTCTGTGTATGTGTGTGTGTGTGTGTGTAATGGATTAGACTAAGCTGACCAAGTAAATGTAAATATGAACCACTATGCCTTACCTCTTTGCATGGGTGCTGGGGACTAATCCTTGTGCTTCTAAGGCAAGCATTTTACCAATTCAGCCGTCTTTCTTTATTTCATCTCCTTTACTGTTCCTCTAAACCTGACTCCCTTCATGGGAGTCCTAACCCGCTGTTCATGTCCTTGACCAATAAGGTTTCTAGAAAACTAGACTCCTGTTCTCTCCGTTTCTTTGCTCTCTGTGCCCCACAGCTATCCCTGCAACTGAATGCAGCCAACCTAAACCCTTTGTAATTTCTCCCTTCAGTGGCTCACAGTATATGTCCCTTTTGGCTTGGCAGGAACTCCATGTTAAGAATTTTGTGCTTAATATTTATTATATCATATTTTATTATGTTAATGCTAAAATACTTACTGTCCCTATTTTATGTCAAGCAGATATATGGCTATTTTATATAGACTACAAAGATAGTCTAAATGAACTTAGAATTGGCTTAAGATGGAAGAGGGAGAGAATGTTTAATTATAGCAAGGAAACCTCTCACTTCTCACCCCAGATGCATCAAGACTAACAAGGCAATTTACTCATGGCTCCCAAATATAATAAATAATAACAAAAATATATCAGCTTTTCAAGTCCTCTCTGGAGCCACCTAGCTACTCAAATGAGAGCCCTGGTGTCTGAAGGGTTAATTTGCCAAGGGATTATATACAACACTATGTACATATTTATCATCTTATGGCTAGGGAGGCATTCAGCATATGGAACAGGTTCGTGGGTAGGAGAAAGTGCAAAACACAGAGAAAGAACAAAAGATTTTGCTGTGATTTTGTTTGGTAAAATATCTTTTGAACAAAGACTTCCTCAAAGAAACATGAACAAAATGTAATCGGCCCAAGAGCTCTGAGGACAGCATTGTGCCATATGGATCAAAAGGAAGTCTATGTTTGATCCCTTTTCTCAGGTGGGCAGTGGGATTTAGGGGAAAGTCTGTGGTTCTAAGATACTGAGAAGTAGCTTTGAAGACAATGAAAAGATGTAAGGCAGGATTTGATTAAAAATAGTTACCCGGGGACATGGTGGAATGGCTCGGTGCACTGGGCTGCTGCTGGGTTCTGTGTGTAGCCTGGGATGCTGTTGAGCCAGCCACATCACCAGCTCTGAAATAAATCTACTGGAATGGAGTTCGCATATAGGTCACAAGGCAGCCTCATGCTCTTAGGGAAAGCAAGACCATCAACGTGGCACTGACGGCTGCAACCCCTAGAGTTAAGCCCTGAGCTGTTATCCTTATAATTGATAAATAAAAGTAAAAACTAATCAAAGGGAACAGTGGAGTGTTCTGGTGTCATATGTTGTCAGACACCACAGCATGAATGATGCCTCTTCTCACTTTTCATAGATGGAGTCTAAAACCCAGGAAACTCAGAACCTCATATAAGCCCAGTGGAAAGCTGCGTTTCCAATTTATTCAACTACTCTCTATTTCCTCTTTGAGTTTTAGCCATAAGGAACTAACGACTAATTGTTTTCCAGAGTGCTTCATGAACTGAAATGATGGAGGTGACAATGATTCTCTGAAGATGCACAGTTAAGCCCAGGTTACTGTGTTAGTTAGACTGAGTTGCTGCTCCAAACTACCTGAGGAAAAAATAAGCTTATAAGAAAGTAGGAATTTCCTCAGTTCACAGTTTCAAATGTTTCGATGCATAGTCCTTGGCTCCATTACTTCTGGCCTCAAGGTGAGGCAGAACACAGTGGCCAGAGCATCAACAGCAGCTGCTAATCTCCTGGAGATGTCTGTCTCCATCTGACTAGAGCAAAATATACATCCTTTGTGAGTTACTTCCTCCAGCTAAGCCTCACTCCCCAAAGGTTGCAAAATCTCCTAAATACCATCTTCCAGATGGAACCAAAATTTGAACACAGGAGCCTGTCAGGGGGATTTCATGTTCAAATTGTAACCAATGCATAGGAGCCCATCAGGCCCAGATGAGGCTTAATGCACTGCAATCAGCAAACAGTTTCTTGATTAAAGGTATCTCAAGGAGAGCAAGACATTTCCTTGAACATACTTTAGGTAAGATCATCATACTGGTGCTGAATTATGTGAAGGCAGATTTTTTGATAGGTTCTACTTATATTCTTGTTTTTTCCATCCAATACCAAAATTGGGGACACTGGGCATTTCTTATTGCTTTTTCAGAGAACTAGTCTGAAAATTCTTGAAAAGATATGCAGACAGAATTTGATGACTATTGTTCTCTTTCCCAGGGCTATACATATATGATTTCATTTACTTTCTATTCGATATATGGATTTTATATAAAAAAGCACTGTTTTTTTTCTATTCATCCCTAGTAAGGTGCGAATTATGGTCTGGTGTATTCAATTTTTTATCTAGCTGAATGCATATTAGCTGGTATTCCTGACACTATGTCTGCTAGTCTTCAAGAATTTTCAAAATTTCTCTTTGGATAATAGGAGCCTATCTACAGAAAATCTAAGAAACTGGGATTGGCTATAGTAATACTCATCAAAACTGTGTTAATAGCATCCATGATGTGGATCTTTGGACCTGAAAACTGTTAAGTAATATGGAATGTCTTCTTCAAGGACAAAGGAAAGATAGTTTATACTTCAAGGATGCTTTGGTCATCATTTCTCCCTGTCTTGCTCAAACAAGAAAAAAAAGGTTCATGATGGATAGCTGTCAGGCTATGACTGTCTCTTTCTTTATTGGAAACAGAAGAAGGCCCATCTGACACTGATTGATGTGTGTTGTGACATGAGTTGGCATGCTGTAATAGTGATCACTGATGGGAATGGAGTGTGGCCTTACCCAGTCTTCCCTGGAACAGGGACATTCATTTCTACTCGGGGATACTTTCTTCCTTTTGATACATGTCTTATTATGCAAGTCATTTTAGCTGTACCAATAAGTTCCCTTTCTTTTCTGTAGATGGAGGTGAGAAGGAAATAAATGTCTGTGTTAGATGATTTGGGTGTTTACTTGCCTGGAGGAAAGGGGTTTAAGACAGAAGATGTCTCCCAGGCCCAGAGTCTAGGATCTCAGATTAGATTGGCTAGTCTGTTTTGCAGTGCCAAGAGCCATTTTTCTCTGTAAATTTTGAATGACAAGTAGTGGACTGCTGGAGTCTCAGATTTCATTCCCCATCTGAATGTGTTCATCTGTTCCACAGCTATGATGTAATACTTTAGTCTAAGTGATTTATAAAGAGAAGGCATATATTTGTTTTATATTTTGGAGGCTAAAACTTCATGATGCATCAACAACATTGATTCTATCTCTGGTAAGAACTTTTTGGTAGCATTACACAGGCAATAGCATGTACAGAATTAATTGTTTGCTGAGACATGTTCAAGCCAGAGCACAGAAAAGAAATAGATGTGTTCTTTTATAGTACTTATCTGGGATCCAATGAGAATTTGATCCTTTCTGGAAGTCAAAGTTCCCAATGACCTAACTGTCTTCCTCCAGTCTCTACCTGTCAATAATTCTATCATCTCTAACACTGTCTCATTGGGGACTAGACATCCAATGCATATACCATTGGCAGACATCCCCAAACCATATCCAAATCACAGCATTGTGGTATCTTTGAAATGGTACCAAGGCTACTTTTTCATTACTATCTGGATTTTGGGGGTCACAGGTGACTGCCACTAAGGTTCAAGTCTCGTTGCTTGTGCATAGCCAATATGACTTTATCATCAAGTTAGGGACAAGTAGTTGTTTAGCTAATGATGCACTTGTCACCTGTAGAATTCATAGCATTTGGAAACTTCATAGTATATAGAGATATTTTGAGTCTTTGCTGGGAATATCCTGTGCTTTTCAGAGGTTCTGTGTGCCCACAGAATGGCATCATAGCAGTACCATCTGCTTTCTGTTTATGCTATTGCATTTGCCAGGTTACTTTTTACTGCCATATATACTAAATTGTGACAGTGAACAGATCTACTAAAAATAGAATTACAGCATTATTTTAATTACAGCCGTTTCAATTGCTCATCAATGCAACAATGAAAAATGGAAGGAGTACCACAAGGTTGCTGAGCTGTCATTGCTTTTAATAGCTCTCTATAAGTGTAGCTAGTACCAACGGATAGTGATTATAATCACTTTTTGCAGGTGGGATTTGCATCCTTCTTTCTAACAACTCTAAGAACTGAAGGAGGTTGGCAGGTCATAAACATAGGAACCTTTAATCTTAATCTAAGAGTTCCACCCCATCTATTCTCTTTTCAACCCTGAATTGTTTTAGGATTTTTTTCCTCCTGCCATTACTTTGTTTCTTATTTTTACCTAACTAAGGTAAATTAAAAAGTTGTTTTTATCTAAGAGTCAGAGCAAGTTAAGAACAAGGTGGAGTCCTTAGGAGTGCTTCCCATGTCTTCCAATGCTGCACAGAAAGTGGGCTGTGGTTGCCAGTGTGAAGTGTAGTATGCTATTAGAACGTTTCCTAGTTGGCAGAGTTATTCCAAGCATAGAAGGCTTATGTAAATAGAAAGATCTTCAGATCCTTCTATTAACCCATTGCCTGTATCAAGGCCATGGCTACAAGCAAAGATTTAGATCATATCATCTTGGTTATGGACATAACTTGAATATGTTCTAGAAGTTTTCCATTGTGAAACCAGCTTTTGTATCTATTGAGTAATGTTTAGATGCAATTAGCTTTATAAATTGGATGCATAGTACAAATCATGTTATGGAACCTTTCCCAATATATAACACTTGATAATTCCAAAACAGAGACAAATATTTATCATTAGTAGTTTTATTCAAGCTAAGAAGTTGTTTAAATATCTTGATATTGTTTGACCATAGAAAAACTAATCCATTTTGATAAAATTCACTCATCCCATATTTGAATCCATTTGCAAATGTTCTTGAATAATCAACTGGTCAATCTGTTTGGATCAATCAATTCTCTAAAGTCTACAAAATGATAGTTCATGAGCAAATCTATGTTATGTTGGGCCTGCCATTTTTAAGGTGTCTGGAAATTTCTTTAATAAAGAGAATACTGTACATGCTTATGCATAAAATAGTCATTTGTTTGAAATGAGAAATCAAAAGTTATGCAATTAAGTAGATTTAAAATCATCATAAACCTTAAAAATAACAATTTATTTTATTAATTTGCTTCCTGATGGAGTTTTGTAATTACTGCATTCTTAGTTACACTCTTTTTGCATATTCAAATGAAAAACATTTTAATTTATAATTTTATATAATTGTAATAGACAATGATCTTTTATCTATCTTGGTTGATTTAAAGTTTATTTGATCATTTGGAAACACTTGTTTGATTTTATTCACCGCTTCATTTGTAACGCCATGCAAATGTTTAGGACTTTTGTCAAAACATAGAAAGTATTAAACTTTGCTTTATATGTAAATTAGAAATACTTTAAGAATTATTTACAGTATATTTTAATTCTATCCATTCTCCTTCCTTCAGGTCTTCCTAGGTTCACCCTCCTTTCTCTTTCCACTCAATATTGTATCCTATTTACTCCCATTAAGGCCAGTTTATGCTGCCCAAATCTTTTTGGATGTGAGCTCTTCCACTGGAGCATGGTCAGCTTATCTGAGACTAATATTTTGGAGGAAACTGATCCTTTCTTTCCATCTACGAATTGTCAACAGTTCCTTGGGTAGGGATGGAATTTCATGCTGTACTTCTCTCTCCGTGGCCTTGTTTAAGCTTGCACAAGGCTTTTGCATGGTGTTCCAGTTGCTGGGAGTTCATAACCTGCCCTTCTGTATCCAGAAGACACTGACTCTTGCCAGTCATCCATTGCCTCTGGATCTTAAACTCTGTCTTCTTCCTTCTCTGCTTGGATCCAGGAGCCTTTGGAGAGGTGAGTACAGAATATGTGTTTTATTTAGGGCTGAATATTCTGTAGTATCTCCTCCTTCTCTTCCTCCTCATCTCCCTCCTCCCATCCCCCTCCTCCTCATCCCCCTCCCCCCTCCTCCTTTTCCTCTTACTCTTCTCCCTCATTCTCTTTATCCTCCTCCTCCCCTCCTCCTCCTCCTCCCCCTCCTCCCCTCCTCCTCCTCTTTTTCCTCTTACTCCTCTCCCTCATCCTCTTCATCCTCCTCCTCTTCTTCCCCTCCTCCTCTTCCCCCTCCTCTTATAAATTACATCCTGGCTGCAGTTTTCCTCCTCACCTCCCCGTCTCTCCCTCCCAACTCCTCTCGTCCCCAGATCCACCTTTCTTCCCTTTTCTTCAGAAAAGAACAGGCCTCATAGGGATATCAACCAAACATAGCATATCAGGTTGAAATAAGACTAGGTATGTCCCTCTTATTAAGGCTGGATGAGGGACCATCCAGTAGGAGGAAAAGGGTGTCCAAAGCAGGCAAAGGTATTAGAGACAGCCCCTGTTCTTACTGTTAGGAATCCCACAAGAACATCAAGCTACGCAACCATAACACATAATCAGAGGGCTTAGGTCAGATGCATGGAGGCTCCATGATTGTTGGTTCAGCTTCTGTGGGTCCAGCTTAGTTGATTCTGTGGGTTTGTTTATATTATTCTTCACCCTGCTGGTTCCTACAATTCTTCCTCTCCATCTTCCCCAGGATTCTTCAAGCTCTCCCTCATGTTTGGCTGTGGGTCTCTGCATTTGTTTCTATCAGTTGCTGGATGGAGCCTCTCTGATGGTGATCATGCTAGGATTTAGTCTATGAATATAGCAAAGTATTAGGAATCACTTCATTGACTTTTTTCCCAGTCATGTTTGGTTCTATCCTAGGTCTCCAGAATATCAAGCCTCTGGTTCCTGACCCTCTAGACAGTGTCAGGGATGAATGAGCTCCCTCTCTTGGTGTGGATCTCAAGTGGGACCAGTCATTGCTTGGCCAATCCTACAAGCTCTGTGCTACTTTTCTCCCAATATATCTTGCAGGCAGGACAAGTTGCAGGTTGAAGATTTTGTGGCTGGGTTGGTGTCAGAGTTTCTCCACTGACAGCCTTGCCTGATTACAGAAGCTGGCTGGTTCTGGCTCCATATCCTCCTTACTAAGGAAGCTTCACTAGTGTCACTCTCATAGGTTCCAGTATGTGCTCGGGTTCTACCTCACACTTGAAACGCAATCCAATTCCAGTTGTTTCCCCCAGTACTTTCCCTGCCAATCCCCGACCCTACCCAATCCCTCCTGTTCCCATCCCTGCCACCTGTGAAATCTATTGAATTTCCCCTTCCCAGGGATATTGATGCATCCTCACCTTGAGCCATCCTTGTTACTTGCCCTCTCTGAATCTGTAGATTACAGCATGATTATCTTCTAATTTATATTTAATACCCATTTATAAGTGAGTATATTACCATGTTTGTCTTTCTAGATCGGGGTTACCTCACTCAGAGTTATTTTTCCTAGTTTCATCCACATGCCTGAAAATTTCAAGAGTTTTTTAAATAACAAAGCAATACTTCATGGTGTAAATGCGCTACATTTCCTCTTCCCCGCCCCCAAACTCTTTGGTTGAAGGGCATTTAGGTTGTTTCCAGTTTCTGACTATTATGAACAAAGTTGCCATGAACAAAGTGGAGGTAGGATGGAGCATTCTTTGCCTATATGCCCAGGAGTGGTCTAGATGGGTCTTGAGGTAGATCAATTTTTAATTTCCTAAGAAACCACTATATTTATTTTCAAAATATCTGTACAAATTTGCACTCACACCAGGGATGGAGGAGTGTTTACCTTGCTTCACATTCTTACCAGCATGTGCTGCCACTTGAGTTTTTGATCTTAGTCATTCTGACAGGTGCAAGATGGAATCTCAGAGTCATTTAATTTGCATTAATTTGGCTAAGGATGTTGACTACTCCTTTAGGTGTTTCTTGGCCGTTTAAGATTCCTCTGTTGAGAATCTGTGTTTAGATCTGTACCCCACTTTAAAATGTTGTATTTGTTTTGTCGATTTCCAATTTCTTAAGTTACTTATATATTTTGTAAATTATCACTTGGTCAGATGTTGGATTGGCAAAGATCTTTTTCTATTCTACAGTGTACTATTTTGTCTTATTGATGATATCCTTTGTCTTAAAGAAACTTCAGTTTCATGAGGTCCCATTATTAATCTTTGATCTTAGTGCCTGTGCTATTGGTTTCTGTTCAGGAGTTTTCTCTTGGGCCAATGTATTCAAGCCTACACTCCACTTGCTTTTCTATCAGGTTTAGTGGATGGGTTTTATGTTGAGATTGAGATCTACTTTCATTCTTCTACATGCTGACATCCAGTTAGACTATCACCACTTGTTGAAGATAATTTCCTTTGTATAATTCTGGTTTCTTTATCAAATATCAGGCATCCATAAGTGTTTGGATTGACATATGGATCTTCTATTCAATTCCATTGATCAACCTGTCTGTTTTTACAATCAGCACCATGCAGGTTTCATTACTATTGATCTATAGCATAGCTTGAAATCAGTGATGGTGATACCTCTGGAAGTAGGATTATTTAAGTCATCCTGGCTTTTATTCCTTCATGAAGTTAAGTATTGTTCTTTCAAGGTCTGTGAAGAATTGTGTTGGAATTTTGATGGGGACTATGTTGAATCTGTAGATTGCTTTTGGTAAGATGGCCATTTTTACTCCCAGCCAATCCATAAGTATGGGAGATCTTTCTCTCTTCTGATATCTTCTTCAATTTCTTTCTTCAGAGACTTGATGTTCTTGTCATACTGGTTTTTCACTTGCCTTTTTAGAGTTATCCCAAGATATTTTATATTACAGCTATTACAAAGGGTGTTATTTCCCTGATTTCTTTTTCAGCCTGTTTTTCCTTTGTATATACGAGGGGCACTGATTTTTTTTAGTTAATCTTCTAACCAACTACCTCACTGAATGTGTTTATCAGCTGTGGGAGTTCCCAGGTAGAATTTTTTGGGTTGCTTATTATACTATCATATCATCTGGAAATAATGATACTTTGATCTTTTTCTTTCCAATTTGTATTCCCTTGCTCCCATGTATTTGTGTTATTGCTCTAGCTAGAACTTCAAGTATTATATTGACTAGAATGTCAAGTAGTATATTCTGTAGTCTTTTACTCTATGCCCCTGGTCCAGTAGTGACTCTCCATGTTGATCATCATCTACTGCAAACAGAACCTTCTCTAGTATAGGTTGATAGATTCCTTATCTATTAAGTGTTCTTGGGTAGCATCTATTCTGAAATAGTGTTTGATTTGATAATACTCCTAAGACTGATGGGATCTAGAAAGTTACCTCAGTGGTAGAGTGCTATTCAAGCAATTTTGAAGTGCTTGGTGCAATGATCAGTACCTCAAACCAAACCAAACCAAACCAAACCAAACCAAACCAAACCAAACCAAACCAAAGAGATAACAACAACAACAACAAAATCTCAGCCAAGCACTCAAACAGTGAAGCATCTAATTAAACACAGCAAACTTCCATTTATGTTGGACATTGACATTTTTCTTTGCTAGACTTCTGTACTTTGAATTTTAAATTTATTATTTGGGAGAGTGTTAGTTTAAATCTTTTGTTCAAAGCAATGATACTTATGTTCAAGTTTCAGCTTCCACTGTAATATAAGACTTTTGGTGATGTCATTTTTTTCAAGTCTTCTTTGGCAACATATTGAGATTTCATGGGGCTCAAGTTCTTATAATCTTTCTGAACATCCATGATGTTTCCTGAGCCAAAGGTGTGGGGATTCAGTTGTAGATGTACCTACTGGATCTGGGCACTCCACCACCAATTTGTTCTGTACATTTTAACCAGTTAGGGTTTCCCGTAATGGTCTTTGTCTGCTGTTAAAATAGCATTCATTGATAGGATTCAAGAACCACAGTTATCTGTAGATATAAGGATGAATGTTCACAATGCAGTTAGGGATTGTACTGGCTTAGGGAAGTGGCTGCACTAGTTTTTCCTGCTTCTGAGAGAAGAAGAGTCCATTTTTCCAGGGAAGGGTCTTCTTATTTATTACCCAACCCCAAATGGTCACTCCTAAATACATATGCATATGAATATCAATAAATGAACTCATATGAACAAATGAATAAATAAACTCAGCATGTCACATATATACATATACATATATATCAATAATAATTAAAAAATAAGATAACACAAAAAGAATTTTAGTGATATGAAAATTCAAGCATTCTGTTTCTTTTTGTTTGTTTGTTTTTGAGACAAGGTCCTACTACACAGCCCCACCTCACCTTAAACTCACTATGTGGAGTCTTCTGGCTTCAAATATATCAAAACCTGTCTACGCTGATTTCCAAGTGCTCGCATTAAAGAGATGCTCCGCCATGCCCAGCTCTGCCAATATTATTTTCCTATTTACATTTTGTATTTTTCCCATTACCACATTTCAGTGTTGAACTAACATTAATTCTGCAAAATATAAAATGAACCTGAGATTAAAGCATAAGCAAGAACAGTGCTATGCATTTTAAATTGCAGCCATGTTTTATTCAGCTGAAAGCATTTGTAGTCAAATTAATCTTATACCCTAGTTACTTGTTAATGGCTGTTTCCATTCCTCTCTTCCTTATATTTACTGTGCCCATACAGCATTGTGAGTTATTCTATCTACAACCACTAGGCTTTATTTGGGCAATCTCTAACAAGTATTCTAAAATATACTCTAATCCAATATTTCAAGATACAAGAACCATGAGACCACTATGGCTTGTGATTTGTGATAAATTCCACAAGGATTCTCATGACTGGGGGTGGGATAGGGATGCATTTGCATAATCCCCGAGATAAGCAAGTTTCAGTTTGAGCATTCTTACATGTAAACAGAATCCCACTGAAGAATAGGAGTTAGCTTTAGCTTCCTGTGCTTTGTCCCTTGTTTCTGCCTTCTAGACCACATAATTCTGGTGCCTGAGAATCCAATAACCTCTGGATGTCATGGTGTACCTTTTGGCTATGCAGCTCAGAGGATAATGATGCTTGGGAAGCTGGAATAGTGGACTGTGGGAGGATTTCTGGAAATCATTTCTATGCTGGGATGGCAGGTCATAACCTAGCAGAAAACACTGGAAGTTGCATAGACATATCTTATTAAGCCCCATCTCAGTGTACACATAATTCCATTTCTGAGTTAAAAACTAAGATTTTTCATGATTGCATCACTGTTACTCTGCATGGGAACAGACTGAAAAAAAAAAGGAAGTCAGAGTAAAAAGAGAAGAAATCGACATAATTGTCCCCAGATTTTTTGTTTTGTTTTGTTTTGTTTGTTTTCGAGATAGGGTTTCTCTGTGTAGCCTTGGCTGTCCTGGAACTCACTCTGTAAACCAGGCTGGCCTCGAACTCAGAAATCCACCTGCCTCTGCCTACCAAGTGCTGGGATTAAAGGCGTGCCACCACTGCCAGGCGCCCCCAGACTTTTACAAAATTATGTACTATGATGAAGTGGGTCTACTGGGCACCTATAGGGTGCAAATCCTGGAAGCTCAGAGTATACCTTTGTTTGGGGAGTTCTCCCCCAGACTCCTCTCCATTCCTGCCTTCCTCCCTCTGTCTTTCTCCCTCTGTCCCTCTCTCCATGTCCTCCCTCTCTTTCCCCTGCTAAGTTTAAAATTGCAGTGCTGAGGAGTGACGTTATCCTCTAAGTGTGATAAACAGCACAGTCTTATTTTGAGAAACAAAGGCCATGTACTAACGGAACAATGTTCTATATTTGGCACAGACAAGACACATTGCTTCATGTATGTTTACTGAGCAGCAACTTCTCATTTGCTAAGTGACTCTCAGTTGTGTTTCTCAGCTCTGTCTGCCATTTTCTGCAGGAAATAAAGCCCATTATTTCCACTGGAGGGAACAGGTTAAACACCATGAGGCAAATGGCGTTTCCAAGTTTATACGCTGCGTCATGACATCAACACGTGGGAAATGCTTAAGCAGTTTTATTCAAGAACAGAATTACCAGGGTATGGAAATGTTGATGTAAATATCAAGAGACTGTGACATTTCCTAATTTACTACGTTGTTAGAAAAATTGAAGCTAGAAGTTGTCCCGTGTAATGGACCTTGAGGAGAAACCTAGTCTTGTGTTTCCAGTGGCCAAGACCAGGTGCAAATGTCTACACTGGCATTCTGTCCTGATTGGCAACCATGATAAAATAAATGCCTATGTTCATTACTAAGAGAGCTTTTGATCAGAAATTTGCTCCTGGAAAAAAAGCATCAGGAGTCACTGAGTTATCTTTCTAAAGCTTTTAAGAGAGATGACATTCAGAGAAAGCCTTAAACAAATTCTAATAATTCAGTACATAAAATGATCATCTTTTGATTAACCTCAATTATAGAGTAAAAACTCAAGTGTACATTTGATCCTGCTGTGACCATCATCTTGAAAGTGTACTTGAACCCATGTGCAAGGTGACCTTTATCTGTTCGATTGTTTTGGAGTCTCATCATGTAGCCCAGGCTGGCCTTGAATTTGTGATCTTTCTGCCTCTTCCTTTTAAACAGTAGGGTGAGGCACAATATGTGATTGCAAAGGTGACTTTAAAATGGAAGAAGCGGCTGAGTGGTAAGCACAGAGGGCTATGACCATGACAGTAGAAAGATGTTTACCAAATGAAGACAGACAGATGACATCTGCTTCTGACCAGGGCCACACTGAAGGGACAAGTTGCTGCAGACAGCTGTGTGGCTGAACTATCTGCTCATCTCTGTGTGCGATCATGACTCCAAACTAAATTCTCTTGGATTTCCATGTCCCAGCTCAAGGGCAGTCCTGCTTCCTATTAAAACAGTCTCTGTTTCTGCCCAGAACGTTAATGTTTTCTTTTCCTCCAGCATAGTCTCCTCACTGCTGTCAAAAAATAATGGGCTGGGGAGATAGCTCAGTCTGTAAAGCCTAGATCAATCCTGAGAACCCAGGTTAAAAAGAAAAACATGGTGCAATGGCGTATGCTTGAAATCCAGGCCCTGGAGGAGGGGGAGATCGATTCTTGGGGCTCATTAGTCAGCCAGCTTAGTTTCATCCCAGCAAGAGACCTGGTCTCAAAGGATGGCACTTGACAAATGACATTTGAGGTTCTGCTTTGGCTCCTATAAACATCTACACACAGTGCACATGCACCATACCACCCATTCCCCCAAAAGACAATTCTATTATGTATATCAAAATGAGAGGAGAAAACTGAAGCTAAAAGATGAACATGTTGAAAGTACTATGCATACACAATGGAGCATTACTCAGCTGTTAAGAAATGACAGCATGAAAACTTCAGGCAAATGGGTGGAACTAGGAAAAAAAAATTCTGAGTGAGATAACTCAGACCCAGAAAGACAAATGTGGTATGTACTCATTTATAAGTGGATATTAGTTGTAAAGTAAAGGATTAACATGTTACAATCCACACACCCAGAGAGGATGAGAAACAGGAGGGGTCAGGAGGGCGTGCATGAATCTCCCTGGGAAGGGGAAATAGAATAGATTTCTCAGGTGGACTAAGGGAATGAGAAAAGGAGGAATCAGGCGTGGGTTGGGGGTGGGGAAGGAGAGAGTACTGGGAGAAACAACTAGAATTGGGGAGCATTTAGGGGACAAGGTACAAACCTAGTGCAATAGAAACTACCTAGAATCTATGAATGTGACCATAGTAGAGACTCCTAGTAATGGGGGATACAGAGCCTGAACTGGCCACCTTCTGTAACTAGGCAAGGCTTCCAGTAGAGGGACTGGGACACCAACCCAGCCACAAAACCTTCGACCTACAATTTGTCCTGCCTGAAAGATATGCTGGGGTAAAGGTGGCACAGAACTTGTGGGAGTGGCCAATCTATGACTCGTCCAACTTGAGAACCACACCATGAGATGGAGCCCATCCTTGACACTGCCTGGATGGCCAGGAACCAAAGGTTGGATAGCCCAGAGACCTAGGATAGAAACAACATGACTGGGAAAAAGAAAGTCAGTGAAATGATTCCTAATCATACTCTGCTATATTCATAGATGAGAGCCTAGCATAATAATCATCAGAGAAGCTTCATCCAGCAGCTGATAGGAGCAGATGTAAAGATCCACAGCCAAAAGTTAGGTGGAGCTTAGAAAATCCCACTGAAGAAGGGGAGGACGTATTGTAGTAGCTGGAAGGGTCAAGGCTAGCACAAGAACAAGACCTACAGAATCAACTAAGCTGGGCTTACAGTGGCTCATTAAGACTGAACCAACACTCATGAAGCCTATGTAAGTTTGACGCGCAGAGGACCTAGGGCCTCTGCATACGTCATGTTGTATAGCTTGGTGTTCTTTGGGGTCCAGAACAATGTGAGTTGGGACTGTCTCTAAATCTTTTGTCTGCGTTTGGCTTCCTTTCCTCACACTGGGTTGCCTTGAGCAGCTTTGAAATGAGGGGACATGCCTAGTCTTACTGCAATTTGTTTGGTTGATATCTCTGGGAGGTCTGCTCTTTTCTGAAGGGAAGTGAAGAGGATGAAGAGGAGGAGGAAGAAGGAGCAGGGGGGAAGTTCGTGGAAGAGAGGAAGTGATGATGGGGGGACTGAGGGGAAAGGAGAGAAGGAAAACCGCAGCTGGGATGCAATATATGAGAGAGGAATAAAACAAATGAATACCATAAAAACAACAACAACAGAAACAAAAGCTAAAAACTGGAAAATACCATATGGCATGTCCTGTGAAAAATTGTAAAGGAGAGTTTTTTTTTTTTTCCCTAGCTAGAATTAAGAACAAGGAGATGAAGAAGCGACATGGAGATTCTAAGCATTAAAGTTCAAAAAAATAATATGGTAAAGAAGCTATGATTTCAAGCCCCATCCTGCCAAGTTCTGCCCTGTTAATTTGAGTGTGAAACAATGAGACAGTTTACTAATGTTATACCTCCTTGGGTGATTGTAATAATTAAATATTTTACTATTTAATATTTAATCAACCCCAACATGTGTTATTAATTTTTACCAGTGGCAATTGATAAAAATTAAGATAGATTTAAGAAATGTTAGAGGTTAGAGAAAAATGAAGATGAATCCTCTATCTTTTCCATGATTGTAATGTGGACAGATCAGTTGTTACCACTAATTTGAGCACCTGCAACATCCAGCTAAGCTGCTTTCCAAGCACAAAAACCTTGAAATGTGTAACAGTGATTCTCTTCATTTGGTGTCATTGTTATCTGATGGGTAGAACCTGGTCATACTAGTTAACACCATAGATACCAACCTTGCTGTTTTCTACTGTATATTCTACCTATGGGAGGAAAACAACAACCACATAAATTACCATGCAGTGACAAGAATAATCAAGGTTGAGGTAGAGAAGGTCAGCAGTTATGCAGGCAAGCTCTTTGTTATGCATGGGTGTGCTACTTTTGCAGAGTGTGTTTACCTGTATGATAAAGGCTACTGTGGTCAACTCCAGGCTAAGTGAGCACCTGCTTTGCTTGTGTGTGAGCAGAGCCCCACTTTAAGCACAGCCCTCTGTGCAGTCGAACCTGCTCAGCTCACTCCAGGAAGACTAGGTTAAGAAGAGGAAAGGTGATGGGGAGGAGAGAAAGAGTCTGTGTTTAAGAAATGGTGACCTGGGCTCCAAGCTCAGTGTGGTTCTCAGGCTTCAGAGGCTTATGGATAGACAAGGGAGTATTAGGCCATAGGCTGAAGCATGCCTCTTGTTTATCCCTTCTGTTCACAAACAGCCTTTGCATGTGCGTGGGTCTGAGCTAGAATGAGGGCACCTGAAACATCTCTACTTTTTGCAGTCATCTTTGGGATAGTTCAATAGCAATCAGGTTCCAGAGTACAGTCTCATGAAGGTTAAGTATTCTGAGTCCCTCACAGTACAGTTGTTAGCAAGCACATGCTGGATGAAGACACAGAGGGCCTTCAGCCTCATTCTTTGTCTCTTCAGTGTGGTTATCGGGTTGATGGTCAACAAGAGGACAATGTCGTCGTGGCACCAACATCAAAGTCACACTGTGGACAATGTAATAGGACTTGTCTTTGAAATACTAAGCTGTTAGCAGAGAGTGGTTCAGATCAAAGCCAACTGAAATACCTGGGGCAGCAATGCTTTCTTCTTCTTTTTTTTTAAAAAAAGATTTATTTATTATATGTAAATACACTATAGGTGTCTTCAGACACACCAGTAGAGGGCATCAGATCTCATTACAGATGGTTGTGAGTCACCATGTGGTTGCTGGGATTTGAACTCAGGACCTCTGGGAAGAGCAGTCAGTGCTCTTAACTGCTAAGACATCTCCCCAGCCTGGCAGCAATGCTTCCAATGTGAAACTGTCCTGAGAACATACAAAAGCAAGAATATGTACAAAAATGTGAGGCTATGCTGTGGACATCAGCTTTACCTCACTGTGAGCCTGAATTCATCTCCTGGTGTAAATTCAGGCTCATCCACTGTAAATCTACTCTATGAATACCTTGCTGGGGAGGTAGATATGAGGCTACCGACTCTAAGAGTTAGTTAAGCAACAATGCCACACGCCTGCAAGCTCTGGGGATTGGCCTATGGATATCTCCTAATTCACACTGGTAACATTTATATAAAAATAAAGTATGTCTAAATGTGGGCACATGATGTGAGTGTAAGTTGGAAAGCGCTTCTGATATCATCATTTCGTCACACCTTCCATTCTCAGTGTCTTCTTGCTAGGGTCTCAGTCAGTATCAGCCACTGGGGTCTTCATCCATACCTACAGTTGTTTATCTTTAGGTGTCTGCTCTGAATTCTGGTGAACAATTAACAATGCTGAACTCCATGATGGACAGAGCAGAGAACATTCTCTACTCTTTCCTTGATCTGTACACACCATATTTACTCCTAATGTCTCTGACATAGAAGTACAGCAAACTATATAAATCACACTTGTCAAGTGGAAGAAAGGAAAAGCAGTTTAGGGGAGAGTCAGGTCACTGGGCAGCACTGCCAATTTTTCTGTTAAGTTTACAGCTGACATTGGTTTATAGGTGGTGGTGTAATTTTATATAACATTAAAAATCCTCACCAGTTAAACCATGATCTTTATTTTACTTTTTTATCTTATAACTATGAAGATACCATTCCACACTGGTTTTCTCTCATCCTTTGCTATCTTTGGGCTCCTATAACCCAAGGAAATATAAGTGAGATGAATTGGTTGATTTTAGGAAAGGACATGGAACTGTAGACATCTGTCCCCAGCAGAACATTTTCTCCCATTACTGTTTGTATTGTGTTGTATAGCATCTATGATATATTGCACTTATAATCATTCTTTAGCACTGAGTGGCAGTGCAGTCTTTAGGAGGCAGTGATGGAATCCATCCTTCATTGACCCAATACTGCAAATAAATAGAGTGGAGTGACAACCACAGGAAGATGTAGGACTCAGTTTTTATATGTCCAAATGCTACAACCTCATCATACCTGCTACACACATGACAGTGCTTTGTGATGCCATTAGTTAGAAAATGCTGCACAATTTCAGAGACATTTCATGTGTGAAGGGAAAAAACAGAAATTACAGAAGTATACAGTGAAAGGTACCTGTAGTCTTTTCTAAGTCCAGTGGATGAAGGAGGAGAAATGATCAGAGCCCATTAGATTTCAGATTCACAATGAATAGATCTTTGATTATCATGGAAATCTGAAATGTGGGAAGTGTGAGTTGCTTTAGGAAATGCGTGGCTCTAAGTTCTGCTAACTTTCTTTCTCTTAAGGAGACCAGTTCCTATAGCATTACTGTTGGTCTAATGATACCATACATGAGTTTCAACACAGAGGAGACACCAGTGACCCTACAGTCCTAATGATTATTTTTGTATATCCATGCTACTGTTTGTCTACATAGACATTTTATGGTTGTAACTGCAATGAGGAGACAACATTTTTATTAATTTCCACTGAATACAGGAAAAGGGAGTATACTTATAATCTTATGGCTCTGTAAAATTCCACTGCATTATTCCAAATAATTTATTTAAACATTCTTTATAATACACTTAGGATTCTTTGCTGCCTTGGACAAAGCCACAAAAAACACCATTGTGCACTTATTTGTTTTCTGTTGATTTATTTCTCTAAGACACATTCCCAGGAGTAGAATTTCTGGATTGAAGAAAATGATACATTTTTATGGCCCCTGGTATAAATTGCCATAAAGATGGGCTTTAATAAAATTCCAGTAGCTATTTCTCCTTGAGGATCCGAAAGGACAGGGACTGTTTAGCTGACTTTGAAAAATATGCCTACTCCATTTTCTAGGCCTTGGATGTTATCAGAGGCATGGATAGAGTGAGGAGAAAGGAGATAGATGATTAAGGAGACACTGCAGTGACTCAGCATCCACAGAACACCCTCTTCAGGTTTCCTGCAGCCCAGATTCTACAACATGTTTCTGGACTCTGCTTTTCTGGCTTTCCCGGCTCTGTGAGATGGGCCCAGACTGCAGTGGGTGGCCAGTCAAGAGACAACAGATATTACTAGGTAGAACATGTAGTAAGATTCCTTGGAGTCTTTTAGAATTGGATAGACAAAGGTGAGACTTAGCTAAGGGGTGGGTTGGTGACAGTGCCATCTGTCTAGCTGTTCTGTGGGATCTTCTTAGTTCGGATAGTGAGAATGGTGGTGTTTATTCTGCTGGTTGAAGATGATGTATATACAGTCATAGTCCTTGACAACAACATCTTTGAAAAACAGCAGCTCTATCCACCGAACACAGACTCTGACTCAAAGTCAGGAGCACATACAGATGACATGCAGAGTGTGGGACAGAATAGAGGAGGGGAATATGTGCCTCCGTGGTGCTTATGCCACTGGGGAATTTTTAAAATAAGATTTTTGGTCACAACTTCATTTCTAATGTACATTTCTTACTGCAATGAGAAAGTCAGCAACTGAAAAGAGAGGCTTGTCTCTTATTGGGTTGAAGGAAAAAAATGTAAGAGGTATTAGAATCTGTAAAATCTTTAAGTGGGTTGTCCCTGTCACTTAAGAAAGTGGCACTGTTGGCTTGCCCTAACTAGAGTCTATATTTTGAAATTTTGCTTTCTAATAAATCACTTTCATTCATGCTATGGACCTGCTCTCCATTGCAAAGGATTTGAGAGAAAGTACTGGGGTGAGGCATGCCACCTCTGACCATGGCAAAGAAAATAAACAAAGATTCATTTCTAGGAGATATCACCATGGTTATTAGAACACAGAAATTGCTGTTTGTTAACCTGTGTTAGAATGGTCATAACCCTGAATCTCAATGGGAGTCTTGAGACACAGTAGTGCTGTAAGACCAGAGAGATTTGAGCTCAGATTTTCAATTGGTTTGGTTCTCACAGCTCTTACAATAGAAGCTGGAAAACTGTAAGATCTTTTTAGCCTTGATTATTTAATCTATTGCCTAGATCTAAGGATATATATATATATATATATATATATATATATATATATATATATATATATATATATACATATATATATGAAGCATAAATCAGGTATTAATGCAAGAGTAGCACAAGTGTATGAAGCTGGAGCACACTGGTCCATATAGGATGTTCACAAGTGTATCAAGAGGGAACATGTTGATTCACATAGAATGTTTAAACAGCTGGTGCCACAACAGGATCACGGAGTTTAATCAATTGCAGTACACTTCTATTTTAAGCTATATTCCGCGCTTCTGTAAATTGTGGGTACACTTCTGTTTTGCCCAGAGGCCATAGGCAGTGGGAGTCCAAATTAACTAGTATTTGTAACTTGCCAGAAAAAGATGGATACCACACTTCATTGATGTGGCTTGGGAAGAATGGTCTGTTCTGTACGTACAAGGGTGTACTCTGCTTCTCAGTTGTCCATGTATCATCTAAATTTGAAATTGCTTTTCCCTTTCCCTTTTTCCCAAATAAAATAAATTCGAAATGAGACATGAATAATGTGTGGTGCGGTCACTTTTTAATCCTATTTCCTAAGAAATCCTAAGAAATGTGACACTGTGAAAAAGAACAGGGGGTTTTCTCACAATTTATGGTGGCAGTGTTATTTACATAAAATTGAAAATAATTTTAGAATGCATATATAGAGAAAATTCTAAGATAAAGATAGCTTTTAGCTGGCCTTGTTGGTATTATTTGCTCATCTCTGATAACAAAAGAAGTTGTTCTTGGTGGCCCCTTTCAGTCTCTATCTCCCCTTAGGTAGGAATCTCAGCTAGGGTCACCCCCATACTACCTTCTCTTTTTGTGCCTAAATAAATGTGAAGTGCATATAAAAGGATATAAATCTTAGTGCTTCATGTTTGGATTGTTTGTTTGTCTAGCATTCCTGTATAGTGGTCTTTGGTGTGATGGGATATATATCTATGCAAAATTTTGTTCTATAGCTTTGTAGATAGTTTTCAGTGATCCTAATCCCTTTCTTTTCTTGTGACAACTTCTGCTTTACCTACCAGCACAATTAACAGACGTACCAAGAGCTTCAACTTGAGGTACTTTTTTTTTCTTGTGAGAGATTTGGATGCTGTGTGAACCTTTCTATACACCTACTCTTAAGTATAGATGCATTATACCAGGCGGCCCTCTCTCAGTTTCCCCTATGGGGTTACTGCCTACTTACCAAGCTGCAAGTTTTCCCATTTGAATGAACTCAGTTCCCTCAGAAGTATGCTTTATCTTTTCTTAAGAAATCTTATAGGACCTAGACATGGTAAACAACCCTGTTTTTACTCTAGCAACTGGCTGATGGAAAAACAAAGTTACTTCTCTGAACCAACTTACTTCTAAAGACTCAACCAGCAGAAAGTCCCTCCAGAGGAACTCTATTTTTCTGACTTGGATCAGACGATTATTCTATGACCCAGAAAAAGGATAAAAACATTGATGTGGCTTGGGAAGAATGGTCTGTTCTGTACGTACAAGGGTGTACTCTGCTTCTCAGTTGTCCATGTATCATCTAAATTTGAAATTGCTTTTCCCTTTCCCTTTTTCCCAAATAAAATAAATTCGAAATGAGACATGAATAATGTGTGGTGCGGTCACTTTTTAATCCTATTTCCTAAGAAATCCTAAGAAATGTGACACTGTGAAAAAGAACAGGGGGTTTTCTCACAATTTATGGTGGCAGTGTTATTTACATAAAATTGAAAATAATTTTAGAATGCATATATAGAGAAAATTCTAAGATAAAGAGTTGGTTCTGGAGCAAAGCGATTGCCAATGCTTGCAACTGATAGTAAAATGCTGGGGAAGGGGTGTTCTAACGGCTTCTTTCTCAATGACACAGTATATGCCCTTCCAAAACCATGACAATTGGCCAATCTTCAGTTCCGTGGGGCTTGAAGGGATGAGATGGGTGTCCACTGAGGGCCTCTCCTCGCCTGTGGTGACTGTCCATCTCCTGGGAACAGTGATGGGGTGTTTCTTGGCCTCCATCAGTGAGTCCAGATGCTAGACAGGACTGGGAGCCCATGGGAGGATTTCCTGTCTCTCTCATCCTGTCATTCTCTGGATTGGTTGTGCTTTGCTTCTCCTTCCAGTTGTTGCTCATGAATGTTGCTCCATTCAGTTGTTTCTCTTCCAGCAGTTCCGCAGATGCAGAGACACATGCACACATGTATTCATCCAAAGACTCTTTTCGAAGTGTCTGTAAGCTTCTTTCTCATCTTCTTCATTTCTTGACATATCATTCTTATTCTATTTTATGAGTTAGTGAATGAGAGTTGTCATAGACAAACAAGGCATCATTTTCTATGTCCATGTTGGGGAAAAGTAAATATTAAGTTCTGAAATGAAATAAGATATGAAAAAGTAGCATTTTCTAGATTATGCATTATTTTCTAGATTTTTTCACTTTGTATTACAACTACTCCCCATAAAGCAATATTTTAGATAAAATTCAAAAACTTTGTATCAGCTAGTCCTTGTTCACTTTTCATTTATTTACTTATTTATTGGGGTTCAACATGTGGAGGTCAGAAGACAATTCTTGTTAGTCTTTTTCTTTTCCCACTGGGAGGGCCCCAGAGTTGGAACTTGCTGGCCCACCTTTGCATTGTAAAAAGTTGGCTAATTTTATATATTTGGTTTGTTGAAACTTTAAAATTTGAGTAGAGCAGATCTGTGGGAGGAAAAGAGCAAAAACAATAACTGACAGCTGACTTATAAAAACAGACCCTTTAATTAACAAGTGTGTACAGCAGCATTTGCCATGTTTATTTAATAAATTTCTAGTCTCTGATAATGCACTTGATAATTTCACATGAAGTGTTTTTTTTTTCTTCTGAACAAATTTGGGTGCTAATTTTATTTCTTCTTATTTGAATAAATAGAATAAAAATTAAAGCCTGTCTCACAGAGCCACTTAAAGTAAAATGTCCTGTCTGATGTCTGTGAATAGCACAGACGTTAAGCCAAGAACTTAGGTAAGAAAATGCCGCTGGGGGGCGGGGTATCTTCCCTTTCGCTTTTGCTTTTTTGAGGCAGACAGCAAGGGAAACTCAGCCACACTAATCAATCGCTTTCTTCCCCGACTTACCCTTTCGTTTCTTCTCACCAGCTGCATGCCTTTCCCCATCCTCTTCTTCTTTCTCCTTCTTATCCTTGTCCCCTTCTTTCTTCATCTCCTCCTCAGTCTCTGCCTCTTTACACAGAGCCTCCTTGTATAGGTAAGGGTGGCCTAAAGCTCCCTACAGAAACTTCCTCTTCTCCTAGTCTGTCCTCCCGACTGCTGGATGTCAGCTCATACCCCAGCCCTACCTTTCTTTGCACACCTAGTGCTCATTTTAAAAAATCAAGGTAGTATAGCAACATCTAGTGATAGTGTTGAAAAGCACAAAGAAAGTCTCCAAGCTCAGAAGCTACACTTTCAAAAGGGAAGTATTTTCATGTAGTGGTGAGTAGTAGTATTAAGGGTGATGTTGTTATAGATAGATAATGATGTTTAGAGGGAACCCACTGGGATTTCCAGATTCTCTTATCTCTGAACAATGGTTTGGACAGAGACACATAGATAATAACAGAAGAGAGAGCTATTTAGAGAGAAAGGGGAGACTCGATATAGACCAGAGATGGGGAAAGGTCAAAGGCTCAATGATGTTCATGCAAGGAAGGCTGGGTCATTTGTACTGCATGGATTTTTACTTCATGCCTCAGAATGGAGGGTTTCTAGTCTGGTTTCTTTTATATGGGAGTTTTTTTTTTTAAACCTCATTCTCCTGCTACATAACCAAGGGTTATGGAGAAGAGACTATTGAACAATTGAAGATTGACTTTGGATTAAGTATAAGCAGGGGCAAGTAGATCTTGGCAAGGATTGTGATCATCAAAGTGGGCAAGAGAATCTGAGGACAATAAGGTTTATTATAGCTTGGGTATGAGACAATGTAGTAATGGCAAGCCCAGTGGTTAGTGTTCCAGCCAACCATATAAACTACACATGACCTCTGAGTTACATTAAAAAGAAATCAACTTCAAGGTTTGCTCAAAAGAAACAGTGAAAAAAACCTCATCTATGTCAGGTAATTCTGAGTAAGAATTACGAATAGCCATTAACATTTGTGTGTGTGTGTGTGTGTGTGTGTGTGTGTGTGTGTGAAATGGTGTAGAATGGGAGTCCATTTTCAAAGGCAAATGATAATAGCTGATGAAATCTCCAATGAATAGCATAAGTTACCTGGACCATAGACCCTTATCAATTAAGTTGATACTACAATTATTCTCTGAGACCATGAACAAAATTAAATCATTCCTTGAGAAACCAACCAAAACCATCCACATACAGTTATTGAGAATCTCAGCTGTCAGGCAGATTTTACATGTAACTTTGCATCTTCCAACAATTGAGATAGATATGCTGTACAGCTTCACTTTACTGATAAGACTCAGTACCACAGAGGTAAATTTGCCCTAGAATACAAAGCCCTGGCATAATGGGAATACATCTCTACTCTGGTCTTGCTGTTTCAAGAGGGAATTCTATTTCACGACCTTGCTTAGGAGAATTTATTTTAATCTTTATTCAGTGACTTGCACTACTTATTTCATGCATCACAAATCAGTGTCCCAGGTCAAGAGAAAACTGAGAGGAAACTGTAACTTGTTAAGACATTTGTTTGGAGGAAGTATCACTTGCTGTCCTGTGGTGGGGCTGCTTGCAGCATAACTAGCTGATCCAAAGACAAAGTTACGGGGTGGCAGACTTCTCATTGTGTTCAAGGAGGGATGCTGACTTGCATCAGAGATCGTCATGCTTGCTTTCTTGCTCACCAATTTATCTGAAAATAACCACACAAAAAATGAGGGGATTGAGGAAAATCCAATCTCCTTGGGGCTTCCTTCAACCATGACTGATGGTAAGTATAAAATGATGACACATATACACAGTTGTTCCTGGGCAATTTTTTCTCCAAAAGGAAGATCAGCATTTCTCAAATTATATTTTGATGGACATCAGTGTTTTGTTGGATGTTAGAAAGTATTCTTCCAAACAGTGTTCTTATGGTGAAATACATCTTTAAATTCTTAGTTATCCATTGTCAGACTTGAACCTTAGGGTTAGACTTCTTAGTGTTACTGGGACCTCACTCTGGGCTTCTTGGTCCTTGTGTCTCCATCCAAAGAATTAAGATGAGACACGTGGAGTCTAGTGGAGAAGACAGGAAAGATTTATTATAAAGTAGCATGGCCTATCCTCAAGGGTGAGCCTGAAGAGTTGCCAAGGGGCCATCATTTCATCTGTATTTTAGGCTTGCTGATACTAAAGTCTTAGAATGGATAGATTTCTTGAGAAGCATTTTCTGTCCAGGTTACTGGCATGCCCATTTGAATAGACTCTAAAATGAGGGGTGACATCATGGCTTTGTTTCTTATCAGAAGAGAAAATGATCTCATAAAGTATAAGGCTTCTGGGGCCAGGTTTAGGTAATTATTGATTAAGGATCTTCTGGTAGTTCAGGATGTCACATGTTCTCCCAAGGTCTGAAGTCCCATTCCTTTGATGGGTAATAAGAGACCCATAGTTCCAGTCTGTGGTTTAACAAATTGTTGGATGTGAGGAAGAGGCTTAGCTCCATCATACTCTAATCTTGCTATTATTTCACTAGCTACCTAGTAAAATGCTTTTTGAAAAGTGATTCATTTACATGTATTTGTGTATATGTGTGTGTGTGTGTGTGTGTGTGTGTGTGTGTGTTGACACATGTTTGTATGTATCTTTGGAAGCTAGAAATAGGTATCAGATCCCCTGATAGTTACAGATGGTTCTGTGTCATCCTACATAGTTACTGGGAACTGAATTCTGGTCCTTTGTAAGAACAAGACCTGTGCTTATTAGCTAAGCCATCTCTCCAGGCCCGTCATTTACTGGGCATATTATAACCATCACTTTTCAGGCAAACTTTAAACCCAGTAAACCAGCCATCCCTTACACAAGTATCAGTGCTTCTCCCAGAGATCCACTTACTGAGGTATGTGAAGAGGAGACATTTATTTTGGTTCATATGCTCAGTCTCGAGGTCGGAAGTTTTCATACTTCCAAGTATTTGTTGCAATGAAGAATGAATGATGACAGATGTCATAAAGTGTGAAGGCTTTTGTCATTTGTCTTGCATTCAGTTTTTATTCAATGAAAGTCAATTTGGATCAGATAAACATGCCATGAATCACTCGTGATAGGGAAGCAGATGCATCTACAAGAGAGAAAGAAAGGACCAGAAAATAAATGGCACCTGGCCTGTGTCTAGTGTGTGATTTCTGTCCATGTTCCCTGGTTTATCTAGAGGCAGAGCCAAATCCCTCCATGACCCCTGCACCCTGCTGCCATCTTCCATGACTTCCCTGATCAGGGCTGCAGCCAGCCTTGCTGCAGAGCTGACACCTGAAGCCCAGCCTTTCATCTTTTCAGCACGGTACCTGGATTCAGGCAGAGGCTTCGGGGCTTATTAGGAAGATTCATAGTCTCTTAGTCTGCTCTGTTTGTTGGAAGATTTGAGATGAGTTCATTATAGATTAGAGATGACTGCCCTTTCTTTATTCCTTTCCAGAAGCCCAGAGGCTATGGGGCTCAGGCAAATGCAGGAGAGAGGTGAGCTTCCTGAGGGCTGGCTCAGTACTGCTACATCCTGGGGTCTCTGTCTGGCTATACTCCCTCTCCCTCAGTTTCATGGACACCATTGCCTCTTCACCTTAAGTCCCCCTGTAAGCATTTCCTTGTCCATTTTCTGGAAAATTCCTAGAATATATGCTCTCCACAGCTGATCTCAGAGACTGCCTTTCCTGCCTTTCTGGCCATGCCTATCCTCCCTCCCTTATATCATCTCTTGCTTAAGAACCACTCATGTCCTTTTTGGGGCTAGCTCTGTTGAAGATGTTACCAAAGGATTTACATTCATTTCTCTCTCTGTGTTTCAAGCTCCCTGATGGTAGGAACTGCACTTTACCTTCCCCTTTCCCAACTCAATGACATAGGAATACCAAAAATTTATTTTTCTAATTGAAACCTCTGCTCATTCTAGAGGATTTACATTGTGTGTGTGTGTGTGTGTGTGTGTGTGTGTGTGTCGGGGGGCGGGTAGTGCTTGTGGGGAGGTCAGAGGATAACCAGCAGGAACTGATATTCTGTTTCCCCCATCTAGGTCCAGGGGATTGAACTCAGATTGTCAGGCATGACAAGCTGTTTACCAGCTGAATTACCTCTCACTGGCTCTGATATATCAGAAATTTTAACTAATATTGAGTAATGAAAAAGCCTTATCTTGCTTCCCCACACAGGGAATGCGCCTGTTTACACATCTACATTTTTATTTCCATTTAGAAATGTTCCTGGGTCTTACCTATCAGTCGTGGTTCTGGCTGTATCTCCTCAGTACTGACTTCTACCAACTTATATCTCCATTTTTTTTTTACTCTGTAATATGTACCTTACAAAAATGTGTCATGTATTTTATATCTCTAGGTAGGCTATGAAAATGTCAAGGTCATTTCTCTCCAGTTTTTAACTTCAAATAAATATTAAATGATCATGATTTTGATCATGTGACTCAAGTCAGTGTTTTAGCTTTATTGTGTTCCTGTATGTGACTATTTCCTGTTGTCATTTCATTTGTGGCTCTCGCAATTGACTTTCTGCCTAGAGCTCTCTTTGTTCATTCTTTATTTTAATGAACCGATTTTCTACATTCAATATATATATTAATGAGTGGCCACTTGAGCTTTGGAGAAGACAACAGTAAAACGAGGAGATTAAATTTCCTGCTTTGGTGCACTGAGATAGTAAACAAATACCAAGCAAAATGCAGTGTTATAGATATGCTGGGGCAGGTGCTCTGTAGAGATGCCTTAACAGATAAGAAAACTTGTCATGTCTGCAGAGGACCTGGGTTCAGTTCCCAGCATCTACATGGCAGTTCACAATCATCTATAAGTCCAGTTCCAGGGGATCCAGTGCCTCCTTCTGACTTGTGTGGGTCCCAGAACATACATGGTACACATACATGCATACATACATACATACATACATACATACATACATAGAAAACACTCACACACATAGAGTATAGAAAATATTATTGGGAAGAACATATAAATGAAGGAATAAAGGTTAAGGAGAGAATTTCAATTGGAGACAGAATAACTTCACAGACAATGTGACTTTGAATAGCTTCCATGGGGATGATAAGGAAAGAACATTCTAGTAAAGGGGGATAGTAGGTGGAAATGCTCTGGCAGCAACATGTTTAAGAGACTGGAGAAAAGCAAAGGTCTTAGTGCGACTGTAGCAACATGTGGAAAGTAATTGCAAAGGCCCTGGGAGAAAACAAGAACTGCATAATAAAACCTGTGAAATAAAATTATAAACATTATTGTGCATTCACCATGGAAGCAATGGCACTTTCAGTAGTTTTCAGCATACAGATGTGAATCAAGCTGCCTCTTGCCCCAGAGAGCCCAGACTTCAGTAATGTGAGAGTATGACTCAAGAGAAGTATGTTGTAAGAGCTAAGGTATGTTTTGGCTCACAGTTTTAGAGGTCTCAGGTCATGGTCAGTCTATTGCTTTGGGGCCTGTGGAGAGGAAGCATAGTTTAGTGGGAGAGGGGAGTGGAGGACTCTTCTCTCCTTAGATAAGAGAATGGAGGGATGGCTGTGTCACACTATTCCATTCAAGGGCACACTCGCCATTACCTAACTCCTTTGCATGCAGCTCCAGTGTCCTAAATGTTTTACCAGCTTCTAACAGTTACAGGAGCTGAGAAACAAGCCTTAAACACATGGGCCTGTTGGGCACATTCAAGGATAAAACAAAAGCCTAGGATAGGCTCAGTTTGGGGAGAAGTTTATCTTAGGTCCCGATAATAGAAGCAATGTCCTGACATGGCTGATGAGAGAGAGTGGAAAGTGCCATGATTTTCTGCTCTCCAGGGTACAGTCTGGCAGGCATAAAAGTTTCAAGTGTGTATGCTCCTTAAACCAGCAGTTTCATCTTTAAATTTCTTTCCTAAAGAAATAATTGTGCAAAGATAGGTAAGGAAGTAGCTTTTGCAACATCTTGTTCACCACAATAATAAAGCAGATAAAGAGCAATGGACTTAGACAAGTCAAACGAGATAAATACACCAAATAAAACACTTCACTCTTATTTAAAACGAAACGATTATTGATACAGAGAGGTAATTCTGGTATACAGTTAAATGGAATAATAAAGGTATAAAACAGCATACAAAAGAATAAAAAATCACTTCAATAGTATTTTAACAGCATCTAGCAGATATTCTAGAAATCTAGATGAAAGTAAAGTTTCAGAGGGTTAATATGCACATAGTAGAGCAGGAAAATTTTCTCTTTATTTAACCTCTTTCTTTCACCAGGTTACATTCATGAGAAATGTTTGTTGTTGTATTAATCTGAAAATGGCTTTTAGTTTTTAAAAAGGAAAGAACAACATAAATGTTGAATCTACATAAACCCTTCGGTCAGCAGGACTCTTGATTTTATTCTCCAACTGACTCCAGTGTGCAGATAAAGTGGACTTCCGGGTGGCCACTCAGGATTTACTTGCACAAGGCCGAGCTTTAAAGACAGAGACACCACACTGGCCCTCAGTCTTTTCAGATAAGAGCACCACTGCTAAATTGTTCTTGACATCGGCTACTTCAAAGTGGAAGTAATAAGTGGAAATACCACAAGATATAGGTGCGTTTACCAGCTGAGCCTATGCAGTCAGCGGAGTAGGCTTCTTCATGAAGACCTCACTCAGTGTGAGACTTTTAGTCTAGGTGCCCAAGGACAAAGACTCCTCAGAGCGGCTACCTTTTGGATATTACTGGTGCCTATTCAGTATTTGATGGAAGCTTTAAAAATGGATTTGTCCATATACAGTCCCTACTCAGTCAAGCAGAAAAAAAATTAATCGAGTTCTGAAAGGAACAAATGGAAGTCATAGTTTCCACCCAGTCCCCATGGAGAGCTGAAGATACCTGGCTGCAGCTGGGAAGTATTAATTCTGTCGGCTTTGACTGCCTATGGTGTTTTACTTCTTCCCTGTGTCACTCCACTGGCAGGAGAATGCTCTGCATGCCTTATAGTTTCCTGCATGTGCTTTGGTAGCGGATGCTGTCAAAAGTACCCAGGACAATATTACGACAGCTCTCATCAGTGACATCTTCATCTTATTATAGATTTCCTAGCTCTCCGATAGGCTGCCCCTTTGATTTAGGACTTCAAAAAGACTCTAATCATTTAAGAAAGCCCTGCGTGCTGGCTCAAGTCCACTCGAAAGCAATCACCTTGTAAACCTCCAGGTCCCTAAATGCGCTTGCATTCTGCTCCTCTGGCTTATTGTGTTTTGATCAACACGCAAATAATGGCAGATGATGGTGGTGACTCTACATCAGGCAAATGTAGTGGAAAGGTGGAGAGGAGACTGAGCAGAAAGGAGAGGCAAGTTCCGTGGGAGGGAAATGAGGAGACAGTGTGCTCATCTTATCTACCAGAGGGCTTAAAGTGCCTAAGGTTTTACATCAGAAATAGGGGACTGTTCCGTATGACTTTTCCCCAGAGTGTCTTGGAAGGGAAAGTACTCCCATGAGATACTTTACAATAAGTGCTCCAAAGTCAGATAGCTTTGGGGAGTGTGTGCTGTACAGTGCTCCTTGTGATTTGCAGTGTCTATTGGCGGGAGCAGGAGCAGCTGTGCAATTCTGTTGCACACGTTATTTTCTATGTTATTTGCCTGCTGAATTACCTTTAAAAATTCCTAATGTGTTATGTGCGCATATGTGCTTGTATACATGAATGCATGCATGCATGCATGATATGTATGGGGACATATGTTACAGTGCATTTGCGGATGTCAGGAAAACTTTGTGGAATAGATTCTCTCCTTCTACCTTTTAGGCACTGAACTCAGGCTTTTTTTTTTTTTTTTTGGTTTTTTGAGACAGGGTTTCTCTGTATAGCCCTGGCTGTCCTGGAGCTCACTCTGTAGACCAGGCTGGCCTCAAACTCAGAAATCCACCTGCCTCTGCCTCCCAAGTGCTGGGATTAAAGGTGTGCACCACCACTGCCCGACTGAACTCAGGTTATTAAGCTTGAATGACAGGTGCCTTTCCTGGCTGTGCCATCTCACTGGAGCCAGCATATTTGGTTAGTTAGCATACCTGACCTTTTATTCTATTATTCATTTTAGAAAATTAAAAAGACTAATAAAATCATATGGTGGTGGTGGAAAAGAAGAAGAAGAAGGAGGAGGAGAAGGAGAAGGAGGGGGAGGAGGAGGAGGACGAGAAGAAGAAGAAGAAGATAACAGGACCTACAGTCTTGTTGGATTTAAATTAATATGTTAAAGAGTATTATGCATGTTTTAATTTACCATTCTAGTTTGTCTTAATTGCTGCACCTGCACACTTGTGCTGTGGCACACATGTTCACATATAAAAGTCAGACACTGTAGCCAAGTTTTCTGTAATTTCAGTGATCCTACAGGGAGATGGAGGTGGAGACAGAAAAACTCTCATAAATTCACAGGCTAGCTAGCCTTGTATACACAACCATGACTAACAGGAGACCCTTTTTCAAAGAAGGTGGAAGGTGTAGAAATCACTTGAGGCTGTCTGCTGGCCTTTCTGGTGTGATCTTGTATGAATATAAAAATGAAAAATATAAAAATGGAAAAAAAGGGGTCTGGAGAGATGGCTCAGCAGATAAGAGCACTGACTGCTCTTCCAGAGGTCCTGAGTTGAGTTTCCAGAAACCACATGGTGGCTCACACTCATCTGTAATGTAATCTGATATCCTCTTCCAGTGTGTCTGAAGACAGGGACAGTGTACTCATATACATAAAATACATAAATAAATTTTTAAAAAAGAAAAAAGAAACCATTTATCTCATTAGAAAAAAAAACAGCTCAAAATACATTAAGAAACCCATGTTCAAAGTGTTGATGAGGGATGCTGTTAGCTCAGTGTCCTCTTGGATGCTGTTAGTCCAGTATTCTCTCCTCTCCAGAACAATAACTAAGGATGAATGAAAAAATAGATCAGTAGGTATATACTAGAGCTGGTGTGGAAATTTTGTGCTGAAAGAGAAAGTTAGCAGAATGATCAATTTCAAGGTATCCATGAAGGTGAAGTAATCAAGATAAAATAATAATATATCATATATATAAATAATATATAATATAACATATATCACTGTCATGAAACACAGAACTGTGAAGTAAACCAAGACAGATATATGTAACTGATGCCTTATAAAAATATTCATTCTATGCATATGTGGATGTGTGCATGTATATATGTGAGCATTTATTATTTGCTATTTTTCAGTACTGGAGATTGAGCCTATAGCCTCATGAATGCTATGTGATTGTCCTAACATTAGGGTTTATTCCTGGCCATCTTACATTTTCTATTTTGAGTCAGGGTTTAAGAAAATTGCCCAGGCTATCCTTTAATTCAGGTTTTTGCCCAGGTAATTTTGAAATTATTGTCTTCTTGCCTCTATCTTCATTGTTGATGGGATTACTGACTGGTCGGAACTACTAAGCTCAACTCATTACATGTAAATTATACCTAAGCAACTAATGAACTTTAGTTACTAATGTATATGCTATTAGATATAGGGAAATAGATAAATGTTTTCAATTTATTAAAACACTAAAACAAGTTACATGTATGGATAAATAAACAGAATGTGATAAAGAAGTTTTGGAAAATTTTAGAATGCAGGTGCTAGTTATTACAGTACCTACAATACTATTTTCTCTCTGTGTTAAAAATATTTTGTGAGAAATGTCATAGGAAGTGTGGTCACTTAGTATGGATTGATATTATGTCAAGCTCATGTATTTTAGTTTCAAAGATGTTCTAGCCTGTGGAAAGAAACAAATATGCAAGCCATGAAATAATGTATCATTTACTCAAGGGATTTGAGTGCAGTTATTATGGCAGAATAAAGATCCAAACTGAGGTTGGATGGAGTGGTAAGGTGTCTACTATCAGATGATGCCTGTGCTGTGTTCTAAAGGATGAAAAACAGGCAAGGAAAGTTGGAGAAAGGTGGTGAGCCAAAGAAGAGGCATTCTGGATAATGAAGATGGCATGAGAAAGACAAAATGAGAAAAAGAAACATGAGGTTTGTAAACACTTGCCTTTCTAAGTAAATTTTGTCTTATAAAAGTAAACTATGGAATATTAACTATAATATAGTTAGACTATAATCAATATAAGCTGTAAAAGTTTAGGTATGGGAGTTTGGACTAATCTATGAGAGCTAAAATTTAAAATAAATAACCCAAACTCATTTGAGTTTGCCAACTGCTCTGTCAGCTTTTCAATATAGAATGGAAGTATTCCTCCTACATGACAAATTAGAAGACTGTTGTAGATGGAATGGAACCTCAACCTAGGTCTTTTATTTCAAAGATTTGGAAAATGAGGGGCTGAAAACACAGACATAGGTAGAGTATACAGTATGATTGATCATTTAGAAAGGAAAAATTTGAGAATAGAAGCAGCTCTATTATTTATTTATGTATATTTATTATTTATTTATTTAATTTTATAGGTGTTTTGTCTGTGTGTATGTATGTGTGTGCAGTGCCTGTGGAGTCCAGAAGAGGATCCTCTGGAACTGAAGTTATCGATGGTTATGAGC
This sequence comes from Mastomys coucha, assembly GCF_008632895.1. Lineage (NCBI taxonomy): Eukaryota > Metazoa > Chordata > Mammalia > Rodentia > Muridae > Mastomys > Mastomys coucha. Next base: position 30,808,602 of record NW_022196903.1, read on the forward strand.
TACCTCATGGGTGCTGAGAACTGGAACCAGGCACTCTGCAAGATCAGTAAGTGCTCTCAAACATCTCTCTGCCCACCAAAGTTGGTACTTTAATACCTCAGGCAGGAAAGCAGCCATTACCTAGAACAATCTAGGAAATATTGAAAATATTATTGTTCAACATAAGTTCAACATGCTTTGGAGGCAAGAGCTTAGAATATTTGAAATATGTAATATGTCAATATAAATAGGAGCTGGTTCAATGTGAGATAGAGTAGAGTTTACAGTACATAAAAATCTCAATTGTTTGTTGACTTTAGTTGTCAAGGATAGGAATGTTACCTAAATTACGTCAGAAAAAAATAGATTTAGATTTCCAGAAAGACAGAAAGAGATATAAGGCCAAAGTAAACTGTGTGCCTAAAACTCTGAATCTAGTTTTCAATAAGGCTGTTTAGATTATCAAGAGCTATAAAATGAATACAACCTATCAGGTCATAATTAGAATTTGGGTGTCCATGTAAGAAATAGACACAAAGATGGCATATGGCACCAACATTTCATTTTTACTAGCTTTAGATTAGAGAAGAAGGCTGGATCTGCAATGACAACTGTGTTTTTTTAACACTAGTTCTGTGGAGATGCATCTTGGCATACCACAGAGATCAGTAAGGCAGGGTTATTAGTAACAACAATATTTTGCAAATCCTAGGTAGAGCCCCTATCCACTCAAAAATTACTTCCCCAGTAAAGGAATCATGGTATCACCAGAAGAAAGATTCAGATAATGAGCGTCACCGACTTCTATGTTATAGTCTTATGCTCATGGAAAAAAGCCAATTGGCTGATATTAGATTCTTTCTAGGTATGCCAGTGAGGACGCACAGTAGTCTTCTTACGTAAGGAAGAAATGATGTGAGACAGGGATGGGAGCCACAGATCATCTTTTTAGGAGTAGAAATTACTTCATGGAAACACGAAAGCTGGGAACTAGAACCTACCATCATTTACCCCCAAAGCTCATGTGCTGAAATCCTGGCTCGTGGATCTGCTAATTAGAAGATGATTATATCATAAGAACTCTGACACAATGTATAGTTATAGATAGGTGGTTTGATGCTTTTATTGGGATGAGATGGAAGCTTTCAGAGGTGAGGCCCAGGTGGAGAAAGTAGTCTTGTGGAGGTGTGTGCTTAGTAGCTTAGTGGCTACAGCTTTTCATGGGCTTTGTTATTTCCCCTCCCTTTCCCCTTTCTCTCTGCTTCCTGACTACCACAAGGAATCAGCTTTGCCCCACCACATACTCCACTATGATGGTTTTCCTCATCTTGGATCCAAAAGTAACAGAGGTGGCCTGTCACGACCAAACTAACAGTCAAGACAAATATTCCTTTTGAAAATTTTCTTGGCATTTTGTGAAAGTGATAAAAGAGACTAACATGTCTCTTGATGCTCTCTGTATCTGTATCCTAACTGAAGTCCAACTTTACAGTCAATTAAGACTATCTTTTGTGTATTCTCTCGTAAAGAACTCCAGCTATGGTAGCCTGCCTGCAATTCTCTTTCTCCTCCAAGCAGTGATTTCTAAGCAGTGACATAGCTGCAGATATTCATTCTGTCCTGACATCTGTGGGGTGTAACTCTATTCTGCTTTCATTTTCTGTGTGATTGAGTTCTTTTGAACGAGTATGTTTTTTTGATCACTTTCCTCATAATAAATTCTATATCACCAGTAATATTTCTGAGGTAAAATTGATCTTTGCTAGGCTCAAGCTCACCTTGACTTTCTCTCTGTAAATCCAGACTGTATCTGCTAGTATAGATGCAAATTCTTATGCTTTCAAGTACAGTTTTCTTTGAATTAATGGATATCTCATCTACTGTTATATATAAATAATGTAAGACATTGTACTGGCTGGTGTTGTGTGCTAAGTTGACACAGGCTGGAGTTATCACAGAGAAGGGAGCTTCAGTTGGGGAAGTGCCTCCATGAGATCCAGCTGAGGGTCATTTTCTCAATTAGTGATCAAGGGGGTAGGGCCCCTTGTGGGTGGTGCCATCCCTTGCCTGGTAGTCTTGGGTTCTATAAGAGAGCAGGCTGAGCAAGCCAAGGGAAGCAAGCCAGTAAGGAACATCCCTCCATGGCCTCTGCATCAGCTCCTGTTTCCTGACCTGCTTGAGTTCCAGTCCTGACTTCCTTTGGTGATAAACAGCAATGTAGAATTAAGCTGAATAAACCCTTTCCTCCCCAACTTGCTTCTTGGTCATGATGTTTGTGCAGGAATAGAAACCCTGACTAAGACAGCCATGATGTTGGCTGTATTGATATTTCTCCCCCATATTTTAACTGAGATTATTTCATCCCCCCCTTTTAATTTCAAACTAAAATTCTCTCAATCAGAATAACACAGTATTTTTTTCTTAGTAATTATAATTTTGTTTTTAGTCAGAGCATTGCATAACTTCTACTTCAGACCCAAGAATGTGGGTGCCACTTTCTCTCTCCAAACTCCTCACCATAGATTGTAAGACACTTAAAATTTCTGTGGGTGAGTGAATAGCATTGTTTCTCCAGACTAGGCAATGTCATGGAAGGTTCTCTTCTTTATTTACCAGGCAGATGTGTAGACTCCCTCCCCAAAGCCCAGACAGTAAACAGCAACCATTTGGGCCCCAGCACAGCGCTTGCTTGCTCGTTGAGCGAAACCTAGCTCTGGTTACATTCAGAAGCTCCACCCCCACAGAGTAAGAAGGAAGCCACTGATTAGACTGTTAAACTGACTTGTTTTGGGGGAAGGGTTTTTGCCCCAGGTATTTTACCTGTTGGGGGAACAAAGGAGACTGAATTAAATTCAAGATGACTGAGTGACCAGAACTTGTGTTGTCTAATTTTTATCTTCCCACGTGGGTAAGGTACAGTATGGCTAGCCTATATCTTCTTATCTCTTTCAATCTCTTCCTATCTATTTATTACTCCTATTACCAGAAAAACCCTTTATTTTATTTACGTTGGCGCAGGCAGCCAACACAGATGGATCAGAGAATGCTTCTATTTGAAAGCAGTCTCTGACCATGAAAGTGGTAAGAGAAGATGACATTTCTAAGGACAGTTTAGGTAAGTTTAGTTCCTGGCCTCTGGAAGTAAGAGTGCTTGTTTCCAATATTGCCCTTATGGGAGAATTATGTTCCTGAGGTGTAGGGTAGAGTTTGGGAGGATAGGACCATTCGGATTCATTTTAGTTACAGCATGAAGCCAAGCTTGCTCCAAGTAAAAGCACAGGTCCTGCAGTGCAGTGTTAGGCAAAATCTTACAGACCTTTTCCTCAGAGGAAGCAATGCTGGTAAGACTTTTCTCCAACATCACCTAACAAGGACAGGGAGTTAATTCAATTGGCAAGTCTGTGGAGTGCTTGGAAGCCAGGGAAGTTCACATCAGCAGGGAGTAGGGCTGTTTCTCACTGGCTCTAATGACTCAGGACATGCCTGCTCCTCTTCTAGGTTTGGCAGGGACTTACAGTTCTCTGCTCTCTCCATTTTAGCTCCTTAAGGCTGTGGCCATAGGGGGACATCAACATTTGTTATTTACCTATCTTTATATCTGAGGAGAGAAAAGAGGAGATTTCCAGTGACAATTATCTCTGATCAGTTCTTGTTTTGTTGTGTTTTTGGCAAAGGGGATGTCAATTTCACATCAATTGAACTAGTTATGGTGCTTGTGCTGCATGGGGGCGGGGCACAGGGAGAGCAGCAATTTGAGTACAAAGCCAGGAATTTCACATTGTTCTAGAGCAGTGGTTCTCAACCTTCCGAATGACGTGTTCCTTTAATACAGTTCCTCATGTTGTGGTGACCCTCCACCATAAAATTTCTTGTGTTCTTACTTCATTGTGTAATTTTGCTACTGTTATGGATTAAAATGTAAGTAACTGTGTTCTCTGATGGTCTCTCTCTTTTTTTTTGTTTTGTTTTTTCGAGACAGGGTTTCTCTGTGTAACCCTGGCTGTCCTGGAACTCACTCTGTAGACCAGGCTGGCCTCGAACTCAGAAATTCCACCTGCCTCTGCCTCCCAAGTGCTGAGACAAAAGGCATGCGCCGCCACCGCCTGGCTCTCTTATGGTCTTAAATGACCCCTGTGATAAGGTCATTAGACCTCCAAAGGGGTTGCAACCCACAGGTTGGGAACCAGTGTTCTAGAGGATTATCTATACCAATTATAGTCTCTCCACAATGTTGCCAGTTGTAATGTCAAGGAGTCAGAGCCTCAGCCTACCAGTCAAGGTACACAAAGAGGCACGGGCACCTTTCTCTCAGCCATTACCAAGATTCCAGCAAAAACCATGCTGTTTTGGGAACTTTAAGTTTAGTTCTAGAAAAACCTATCTTTATAGATATTATCTTAGTTATTATTCTGTTGCCATGAAGAGACACCTTGACTGAGGCAACTTATAAAAGAGAACAGTTGAGAGCTTCCATCTTTATTTGCAAATTGGAGGCAGAGAGAGAGGGAGACTAGGCCTGGCATAGGATTTAGAAACCTCAAAGCCCATCCCCCAATAACACATAACCTCTAACAAGGATACTTCCTAAAGGTCCCAAAATAGTTCCATCAACTAGGGCCAAACATTCAAATATGTTAGCCTGTGGGGCTGACTCTCATTTAAACCACCACAGATGTCTAAACCTATTTATTTATATACATATAAAGATATTCTCTAATACTTCCCAACTCACTTTAGTATTATTTCTCTTTAAAGTTTAATATAAAGAATGAAGTCATGTTCAATATTTATTTTCCCAGGAGCAAAGGTATCCTAGACATCGGTCACTGATACATCAGTGCAAATGCGACAGAACTTACTGAGGGGAAAAGCACAGGAAAAAAAGCAGAATGCATACAAGTCCCCAGGCACTTTAGTGTCAGAGTTGTTGACTCACCTTGAGGATAACTAGAGTGGATACAGCATGGCTGATGATGCAGTGGAGAGGATGCTGTTCCTGGAGTGTTCCCCATGCTTCTGAAGACTGTATATTCATATCTATAGACTGTATATTTATGCTCATAAGGAAAGTATATTTTAAAAACTCATTACCCATATCAGAATTGGTAGTGTTTTTTAAAAAAGGGTTAGAGAATAACTATTTTTAGCTTATTGTATTGCAGTTCAGATATACAGATTATATTGCAGTTCAGCTGTATCTTTAGAGTATGAAAACAGCTATTGCCCAGTCTGTACATGGAGAGCAAGACTCACTATTAATCAAATTGTAGTTATAGAACAGCTCATGGGTAGACTTTTGCCCATGAATAAATAGTTTGCTATTCCATTATCTAGGTAAAAGTTAGGTATGGACACTTTCTATTCAAAAAAATAGGCTTTCATGGAACACAATATGGGAGAAATTTGTGTGTCTGTAGACAATTTTTTTTTCACACAGGTATCAGAAACACACAATGGAGAATGAACAGCTCACCCCTCCCAGAATCAGTTCTTAGAAAACTGGAGGAAAAGTATGTATTTGTATGCTAAAGGAAAGAAGTGAGTATTGATCTTTCATTCTATATAAGCATATATACTTATATGTGCATACATATGCATACATATATGTATACATAGCATATATATTTGCTCTTCATCATGGAATAGACACTTAAAGGTAAACTTGAATCTACAAAACTACAAGAAGAAAATAGGAGTCAAATATCACATTGATACAAGCATTGAAGTCTTGACTAAACTCCAAAAGCAAAGCCAATGAGAGCAAAAATAAGCAAATGCCTCAGTAAAATGGTATCACATACATTTGTGGGGAGTGTGTCTTCCCATATCAGTTAACTCAATTAAGAAAGTTCTTCATAGACATGTTCACAGACCAATCTAATATAGAAAATCCCTCACTGACACTCTTTTTCTAGGTGATTCTAAATTGTGTCAGACTGACAGTGAACAGTGACCTTTATGAATGTCAGTCTGTCAGTCTAATGTAGATTCTTTCTAGACTATCTTTTTTCAGATATAACAAGAGAGTAGAATAGTAGTCATGGAGGATGAGGAGGACGGGGGAAAGGTGATGTAATTTGAAGATGGGACCAAAGCAGTTAGATAGGAAGAACAGTATGGAATCCCACAACACAGGTGGGTCACTGCAGTCCCCAACTATTTATTATATATTGTGCTATGAACTAGAAATTTCCCGAGGCAACAACATGATAAATGTTTGAAGTGGGCATGCTAAGTAACTTCATTTGCTCAGTCTACATGTATCTGTCAAATGATATAACCCCATAAATAGGCACCATTAGTATGTGCCAATTAAATATAAAATCAATCAATGGCCTCAGTGTGAGGGGAGCACTTGGGGAATTCAGCAGTTAGTGTCATCTTGTGCTTCTGATGAGGTGCCTGGACCTGATGACTCAGCTCTGCTAAGCTACCCAGTATAATGGAGATAAATGTTCTAAAGCGAACTCTGTGAGACATAGTGTGCATCTCACCTTAATGTACAGCAGGAGACAGGAGCCACAGCACAAGAGTCAGAGAGGGATGTCTGACATCCAGCCTCCAACCTGTTACCTCCCCTTCTCACTCCAGCAGGCCAGCTGCCTCCACAGTGCACCTCAAGCTCCTCTAGTCAAGGTCACTGGCAATCTTGGTGCAGCAAAATCTGAAGCTTGGGTCTCTGCCTTCTCTGCCATTTTGCTCCGTGTGCCTGTCATTCATGGTCTCATCTCTCCAAAAGCTTTTTTCCCCCTTGGATTCTAGGAAGCCACATTCTCTTACTACTTCATGGGCTGCTCTCTCTTAGTTCTTTGTGTTGGGTCCTTCAGTGCAGTCCCTAAGTTTCAGATTCCCACACGACTGGCTCTTTATTTACTCTCTCTCTCTCTAACTAATTTCATTTAGTCATTTGGTTTGAATGACATTTCTGCTTAGAAACTCAAATAATCACAGTATAGCTTTGGCTTAGCCCTGGAAATTCAGCACCACCAATAGACTACTCATTTGATGTCTATATTTGGATAAATAATACCCCAAGATTCATCCTTAGGAGTAACAAGAAAGTCTGCCTGCACCTCAGATTTTCAATTATTGTGCTGTACTCCCATGTGGCTAGGTAAAAGTGAGCCCCTCTCTTTCTCTTTCTCACAATATGCATATCTGAACCACAATACAGAAGCCCTAACTTAGGAGGCTCTTTCTTTTACTAATGCAGCCCATCTCCCTGGTGAACTGCTGTAGGAATACATTTGCTGTTCTTCAGTCCCAACCCTTCTGGTCAAAACACATTCTCTGGGAAACAACCAGGGGACTGCTGAAAAGGCCAATTGAATCCTGTGTGCTTTCTGCAGAGAACCTTTAATTACTCCAGGGCATTTGCATAGCAAACTTGCCGTTCTTACATTATATGTATTTCCACCCACGGTCCCCCAGTGTCAGCTCTGTCACTCCCTCCTTCCTTACCATTGCTCCAGCTAGACTGCTTCTTGCCACGGACCTAGCACTCCAGCTATTTCTCCTGCCCAGTTTTGTCTCTTCCCCCCTGGTTTTTACGTGACCAACTCCATTTCCGGGCCTTACCTCAAAAGCCATCTCCTTGTTGTCATTTTAGTCCCCGCCCACAGGCTCTGTCGGTTGAAACCTTGTTCTTATTTTCATTGTACCTTTTGCCATGATCATAAATACATATGCCTATATATTTACGATGTTTATTCCATTGACAAATAAGTCCCTAGAGCAGCTCTTGGGAGAGTAGGCCCTTAAGCATTTATTGAAAATGAATGACTAATATAACCCAAGTCTTCATATCATTCCCTCACTACCTTTACCAAGTTCATTGTCCACTCTCTATTTCTTCAACATCACTTCTTTAGACGTTGCATCTCGCAGCAGCAGGTCAGCAAGAGTCAGTGCACGTTTCTTCTTCCTGAGGGGGCTGTTGATTTTCTGGTTGGCATGAGACTATAGAGCTTGTTTGCTATTGACAACTCTTTTATATAGCTGCCCCCTCCTCAGAATGTGACTCTAGAAGGCCTTCATATTTTTGCTTTTGGAGTCCATTTCATACCCTCTTCATTTTGCTTGCTTTGTCTTGTACTTTTTACTACATTATTTTCCCGACCCTTCGGCTTTTTATGCAGGTACATACTTCCGCACCAGTAATCTGCGAACTCTTGATGCCAAACCTGGAGCAGTTCCAGTTCAAACTCATAGCCTCGGCATAATTGTTAACTTTGCTCCTTGATGTTCCCCAAACAGAAGTGTCACACATGGCTCTCCTCACCAATAAGCCTGTGTTCAGCCATTCTTGCGTATCTCACCACTGATCCCTGACCTCCCCAATTTGATGCACCCAAGCAAGGGGCCTCAGGTGGCACTATACTCTCAGTGCATCCCCAGAGACCTCCGTATGAACTGTCACATCTGGCCACCGGACTCTGATTTGAGCTTTAAAGCCACGTTCTTCTTCTACTGGAGTAGACAGACCAATTTATCTAGGTGAGATGAATTAGCAATTAGCAACTGGCCTCCCTTATAGCTGCTGAGCTGGACTTTTCACAGGAAATTGTCTGCCTCAGGAATCTTTGAGTCATTAGCAAAGAAGGCCCAGCCTTCAGTATTTGCAAACTGTCTCCTATCCTGCCAAATGCATGGCTTGCTGTTTAACAGAGTCCAGTGGCCAATGCTGAAACATCCATCTTTCTTCTCTCTTTTCTGGCTTGGCTTTGCATTTAGTGTCACACTGATATGGTCTTTATGACCCAACCGTAAACTGTTATGCTTATTGATTTTATTTGGTTTAGCAAGACTTCTCCATGATCACATTTTGTTAGTCATTGATTTTTATGACTGAAACGCTATTGTGTGCTCCATTTAAACTACCATTCCAATTTGTACCAATGATTTATACTAGTTTTTAACTAAATTAACTTAAATTTACTTTATTTTACAAGAGAATTCTATGATACAGGACAATACCATACCACTGTTGTTAAAGCTCTAGGTGTCTTAATATTCTTTTTTAAAATATATTTTTATTATAGTTAAATCTTCTTGAGATTCTGAGATATTTTGACATAATTTCTTCAACATTCTCTGTTCAGGACATATATTAATATATTGTTGCTATTCTGTAGCCTGCTTTATATGATACTTGACTTTGGAGACTCTTTTTTCATCCTTGAAGATTTTTATCAGCTCAGTTTCATGTACTTTAACATGCACATACTGATTATATTGATTTATATTTAAATGAATGAAGTTTAAGACTCCTGGTTCAAGATTTCTGTTATATTGCTTGCCTTTTGTTGTGAAGCAAACTGTCTAAAAAGTTAGTTGCCTAAACAATAGCATTACTTTTTCTCAGGATTCATTTAGTTGTCATTTGGGGCTGACTGTGGCTGGGAACATCTTGTGTTGGTTCATCCAACACTTGCAGCAGCATCATTCTCTCTATTTCTGGGGATTGGCTGGAAGCTGATTGATGTGAGGGGCTCCTGGACCATATGATCCTTATCATCCAGGCTTCTGGGATTATTCATACATTTTCAGGGGGTCTAAGAACATTAAAAACATAGTCTACTATGTATGCTGATTTTCTATCTCTTGTTTATGACACATTTGTTAATGTTGGCCAAAACAAGTCATGTAGCTGAGACCAGAAATCTCTTGGGGGTCACCGAAGTGTTCCATGAATGTAAGTCGCAGGCTTTGGTTTAAGTTTCTTTGGAAGGGTCTTTGGGTACAGCCTAGTTTACAGGGTCTTGGTGTATAGTCTAGACTGATTTTTAACTAGCACTCCTGCCTCAGCCTGAACTAGTGGACTTATATCATTGTGATCTTTTGAAACACAAAATTAAAAAAAAAAAAACCTGCCTTCTAAAACAGTGCCATACTCATGGTTTTCATACAGAGTTCTGTGGATTCAGCACATAAAACCTCAGGAGGTTTAGTAATTCATTTGTGAAAGTCTAATGCTTGTTCATTCCAACCGACACTGTACTTGGAAGTTGGCCTTACCTGCAAAGACACAATTAAAGAAAATTGAGACTGTATGAATGTTTCCTAAACCAACACGGCAGGTGTCTTTTATAAAAAGAGTAAATTAGGACCCATACAAGCCTGTCCACACAAGAATGGTCATATAAGCTCACAGAAAAACCAATATCAAGCCAAGGCTAAAAAGATCTGTACGAATCAAACTACCAGACCCTTCACCATAGACTTCTAGATCTATTTCATGCTATGAAATTTAATTATTGTACAAAATAAGTAGTCCCACCATGTTAGTTTGTGAGGACTACTGTAACAAAACACCACAGACTAAGTATTTAAATGCCAGAAATCTGTTTTCTCACAGTTCTGAAGTCCAGAAGTCTCCAGAAGTCATCCAGAATTAGACCAAGTCTCTTTGAAGTAAAAAAAAAATAAGCCAACTACAAATTCAATTTTGATCAGACTAAGCAATTAGACCTTCACTGATTAATAGCAACAAGGAACAAGCTCAGATGAAACATATAATCACAGAATCATTTCGAGCTCTTTTAGATATAATATCTGGCATAGCATCAAAAATTATTGGCTGTCTAAAGAGGCAGGTGGTTTGACAGAGCAAATTGAATGCAAGGCCTTAGGAAACCCCATAGATGGAGAAGATTGAAGATTAAAGCTAATATTCTGCAGGCTAAATGTTCCAGAACCTTGTTTACAAATAAAAATTTCTTAGAATAAAATGACTTTCATTTGTTTCAAAAGAAATATGGCCAGGTATGGTGGTATGTACCTATGTGCTGGGAACAGATAAAAGAAACTGTCTTAAGTACTGTCATTTTTATTTCAGACTCCATTTTGCCTAAGCTGACCAACTCCTGTAAGCAACAATAGTTCCCCAAACATACCTGTTATCAACCCCCTCTGTAAGCAACAATAGTTACCTAAAACATAATGCCTGTTCCTAACAACAGAAAGAATTTACATTCAATGTCCATTGATAATGATGGAATACTGAGGAAAGTCCCGAATCCCCAAGTTCTGATTGGTGAAAATTGTAAGTGTAACTCTGCCTGGATGCTTATGGGTTTTATGCGTATAAACCCTGCTTCAGTTCCTACTTAGGGATGCCAGAAGAAACAAGGCTCCCTTGTCCTTGTGTGGTAGCCCTGACTGATTAGTGACCCTGCTGATGTGATGAAAAAAAATAGCAGATTTTGTTGTTTTATGTGAGCCCACTGGTGATTTTTCTCCTCTTCCTTGTAGCACACAAGGGAAACAGTGAAGCACTACCCTCTCTACCCTCGGACGGGAAGGCAGGAGTATTTATTGTATTAGAAAGTCAAGGTCATCCTTGGCTGCATAGAAAGTTCAAGGACTGGCTGAGCTATGTGAGACTCTGTTTCAAAACAAACTAAAGAACAAGAAGTGCTTACTTTCCCTTTAGTATTATAAATATCAAGAATAAGTCAGGGTAATATAAGCTAAGACTTCTGTTCTCTTAGCAATACCCCATATTTATCACAACAAAATATACACCAAGCATATTGCTCAGCAATAAAGTCAAAGTCAAGCAAAATCAAACAAAATGATGTGAGATGCATTTTATCCATTCTTTCAAGCAGCATTATTGAGTTCTGACTCAGCCCCAAACCCAATTTTAGTATTATTACGATTCCTGAACTAAAACAGAAGATAACTTGCTGGGCCAGACCAGGTCAGACCTCTGAGGACAAAAATCGTGCTTGTTCAAGTATATTACCTACTCAGAGCACTTGGTTCTTTATTATTATTCTTTTAGTTTTGATAGTGTGTTCCTTTGGGGTAAGCATTATTTATTTCATCTCTGCCCTCTGTTACCTAACAACAAATACATTTTCTTTTTTTATTAGAGTTGATCCTTTAAGGAGGTGGAACGGAGAGGCATGGCAGGCGTCATCTGCAGGCAAGGAGACATCAGTGGGAGCACACTGAGGCTGGTGGTAGTGATGACAACGTGAAACACAAATTACTCCTCTGGAGCTTTTGCTGCCACAAATGTCATTTCTAAAAGCTGAATTTCATGGCAGACAGGAGTAGATTTGTATCCCAGAGTTATATCTGTCAAATTTGTTTGTTTTTAGTAGAAATAATTTGTTTCTTCTTTCTTCATTTTAGGGCATTAAAAAAACATAAGTTTGCAAAGTTAGAGGATGAAATGACATCCTCTGAGGTTGAAGAGAGGCTCAGGTGTACAGGAGTTGGGCTGAGGACTAACTTTGTAAGTGTAGGCATATTTTAAAGCCCCCTTTATAAAGTGTTCTATTGTCCTTTAAAAATGATGTTCAGTTCATACTATCTTGGTTCTCATGAGCAGTTAATATGTACAGTAGGTGTGTGTCACACTCAAATTCATAGGCTCAAACCCTAATCCCCACCTTGATGGGGTGCTTTCCTTTGCTAAGTGACTAGGTTGTGAAAAGGCTTTGTGATCTCTTATGAGTACGACTAATGCTCTTCCAAACCAACCCTATATTATAGCAGTGCCTCAGTTTCGCATGGCAATCTGTAGATAGTCCCCATCTGAGTTCAACTCTGCTGACATCCTCATCTTGGACTTCTAGAATTAAGAGCAGTACAAAACCAATTTCTGCTATTTGTTAGCTACCTGCTTTATGCTATTTTGTGGAGGTAGCTCAAACTGACTAAAACAGATGATGTCCATAAAGCGGAAGGAAAATCCTGGGTAAGAGAATAGTAGCTTTTGAAAATGTTAATGAGAAGACCTCATTGGGAAGATAATCCATAATATTTTCATCTTTAAACATAGAGCAAAGAGGAAACTCAGCTGAACACTGTGAAAAGAAATTCCAATCATTCAAATTCCTGCAAGGAAAGAGCATTGTCCTTTAATTTTACACAGGAGAGTGGGATCCATGGCTGTTCCACTCTCAGGGTCTCTGACTTTGGTTACCTGGTCATGGTTGCAACATGTCAAGTACCTAAATATTTCCAGGAGCTATTAAAGCTAGGTTGGGGTATTTTAGAGCTAACAGCCGTGGGAAATTACATCCTCTGAAGCTGTCAAGAGGCTCAGGTACACAGAAACTATGAAATAAAAAGTGTGAATAGAAACAGTGTTCAGAAATATTAAGCAACAATTCAAACTGTGAGAAATATTGCTTTGATAAGTTGAAACATCGTGGAAATTGCTCTATCTTTTGGTAGATTTAGTTATTAGCCAAATGAAAGAATTATACATGTCAGAGATCATACAATGGCAAAGGGTGTTACTGTGTTGGTTTTATAGACTTTGACTAATTAACATGTAGTCATAGAATCACAGGGACTTGAGCAAAACAGTGCAAAACTAATTCAGAAAATGTTTAAAATTGTCAGAAGGGAACAATGCCAGCATGCTTTGTTGAACTTACTTTCTCCATTTATTTATTGTGAGTATTTCTTTGTCATGTATGTGTATGTGTGTGATTGTGTGTATGCTTATGTAATTATATGTGGGTGTGTTATTATATGTGCATATATGTGTCATGTAGGTGTGTTATTGTGTGTACGAGTGTGGGTACATGTGCCACAGTGTGTGTGTGTGTATGTGTGTGGTCATCCAGAGCAACCTATAGGAATCAATTCTTTCATTCCACCATATGACTTTGAGACTCAAACTCAGGCTGTCAAGCTAGGCAGGCAGCATGAACCCTTACCCACTAAGCCATCCTGCTACTCCCCCTCCCATTTTGTTTGTTTATTTGAGACAGATCTTATGCATTCCAGACTGGTTTTGAACACATTGTTTAGCTCAAAAGATCTTGACTTTCTAATCATCACACTTCCCCCTCAGAAGTTCTGGGATTGCAAAACATGTACCACTATTTGTGGTTTATGCAGCACTTGGGATAGAACCTAGGGATTCATACGAGAACATTTCTAAACCGAGCTATACCACTAGCCGGAAGATATCAAATAGGAATGTAAAAAGTCAGCATCCCCCAAATTACTCATTTCATGGCAAACTATTTTTATACAAAAACACACTACTGGCTTCGGTGGAAAGCATGTGGATGAGAGAATGAATGTAACAAAGAATTTATTCATATACAAAGTCACTTTTAGGTTGGAAGGAGCAGTTATGAAAGCCAGTGGACTTTGACGAAGAAGTGGGAAAGGGATGGAGCCTCATCAGGAGGGTGGAGTGAGTAGAGGAATAAGATCTGAGAGGGAAGAATGCTCTCTGGCTTCAAAGAGAATACAAAATGAGTCGCTCTCCTGACTGCTTTTATTTAAGCTTATGCATTTGAATAAATAATATATCCTCAATAACAAATTTAGCAAAAAATTCTCGAGAACTATAAAGTGCAAAATGGTAAACCTAGGTGATCTTCCCATTCCCTTTATATTTTCTAACTGACCAGTTTCACTATTTGATAATTTCATACATGTATACAGTGTGTTCTGGGTTTTCCTTTCACTCTCTCTCTTGCTCCCAATTCTGTTAAATTCCTCTCCCCATACCCGCCCTGTCTCCTTTTCTTGCTTCATGATTTTGGAGTTTGTGTTTAATTTAACCAGGGTTACCTGTGTAACATTTGTGTTAGTTTACTGATGCTCAGCTGATCATCAGTAGACTCGCAGCTAAAGACTTTAGTCTCCAGATCTTGCGTACTTTCCATGCCGTCATAATATTCTTACGCGTACAAAGAGGATGGTATAAATGACTTGTTTGGGGCAGAGCACTCATGCACCACTTACTCTTGGCGCCCCGCGTAGCCATGAGTCTCTGCATTCACCATGTTATGCCTGAGGGAGGGGCTTCTCTACTAAGGCTGAGAATATCAGGTTTCTATGGGTATCAACATTTAGATACTAGGTCAAATTGGCAAACTGATAGTGTGGTGGTTTGAACGCGAATGTTCCCATAGACTTAGTTACTTGAACACTTGGCCCCTAGTTGGTGGCACTGTTAGGGGGAAGTTCTGGAGAGGTGAGGTTTTGATGGAGGGAGCACATCTCTAAGGGTGGGATTTGAGAGTTAATAACCTCATTCTGCTCCCCGTTTGCTCTCTGCTTCGTGTTTATGGTTGAAGATGTGATCTCTCAGCTTCTTGATCCAGCTGCCTTCTGCCATTATCGACTTCCTCTAAAACCTTAAGCCAAATTAATGTATTCTGTAAATCACTTTTGTCGTGGTTCTTCATCACAAGAGCAGAGGAGTAATGAATATATATAGTGTTTAGTTCTCTCTAGGGCCTGTGTGTTTCCTCTACCGGCCTGTGATCAGTTTCCCATTCCTAATGACCTTTTCTTACTTTACTTAGGAGGAGTTCAAGGACTTCATGAACATTTCAACAAGAAGAAAAAGCGATCTTTCATGGTTGGCTACCCACTATGTTAGGATATTCTGTATCTTTTCAACATTTTATATCCCACAATTTGGACATGTGCCACTTCAGTTTGAACAGAAATATCTCACTAAACAAGATTACAGAGTATTCTCTACAATGGTCTTGTGTTAGATGTTCCTCGGGATTTGCAGGTAGATTTTAATAGTTTAGGGTATTTTTTTAAAGGGAAATGTTCACTTCATTATAGTCACTTTTTCTTTTTCAACAATAAGGATATTTATGGAAATATTCACTTCTATCTAGGCTTTTTCATCGAAACATGTACATAATGCACCTTAATTGGTAATCATTTCTAAACTACTTGAAATTCAGTTTTGATTAGTTTTTCTTTGACTGAAAGGCTCCTGGCATATGCTGATATAGCAGCGAACATGTCTGGCAGATAGATATGTTATTAGATATGGTATTATCTACTGTCATGACCGCTGTCTTAGTGTGTATAAGTATGCCTTGCTGTGTCCACACAGTAAAGAATTCCCCCAGGACCACATTTCTGAGTCCTGATACTAAGCAACAATCACTGTAGTTCAAATTTTTTTATTTAAAAGTATTTTATTCATGTATCTAAGTGTTTTGCTTGCATATACATCTGTATACCATGTGCATGCTGATGCCTGCAGGGGCCAAAAGAGGATGCTGGGTCCCCTAGAACCAGAACTACAGACAGGGCTGAGCTGCCATGTGGCAGCTGGGAGTCGAATCAAGATCCTCTGGAAGACCAACCGGTGCTCTTAACTACTAAGCCATATTTCCAGTTCCTAAATCAATTCTAAAACAATAGCATTTTTATTATAGTCTGAAGTTATTTGTTTTCTCCAAGGAGATAGTTGTTTTATTATGTGTTAACTATTAAACTGAGTTTGGCTTTATATTTATCATATAGTTTACATTATTATTTTGACAATTATCAGTTTTAAAAAGAGAGAGAGAAAAGGCATAGAGTGGAAACAGAACTCTATGCGAGTCTCTCCTAGTAGTGCCTGAGAGAGTCCTTCACTCCCATGTCCTAACCCTGGCCCTGATATGGCCAACTACCAGAATCACCCAGTTAGAGAGATTTAAGAACTGCATGTAGCCATTCAGTCAACAACAGCTGCAATAGGTGCCTTAAATTACACATCTGGTGCCATCAAAATGGAATGTCACTCTGTGACTCATCACAAACCAGTAATTGATGTTTCCTGTCATAGCTGACAGATTCATAAATCCAATTTTTCATGTCGCATAACTTGAAGAAAGCCTTTTTTCTTTTGTCCTTGATGAGAAAAATTAACTTTGAAGGGTAAGCCTTTTCCCCGACCCTCTCTTCAGATGGGAAATCCTTTATTCACAACTTAAGTTGATTTTTTTTTTTACCTTTTAGCTTAAAAAGTGCACCCATTTAAGGCAGCATGGCTAACAATGATTTGGTGAGGAGATTAAATAGCACTTCCTAGAAAGATTAGTTCCTTTATGGATAAGGGACCATAGTACAAGCCTTAAACAGAGTAAAAGCAATATACAACAAACCAGTAGCCAACATCAAACTAAATGGAGAGAAACTTGAAGCAATTCCATTAAAATCAGGAACTAGACAAGGCTGGCCACTCTCTCCCTACCTATTCAATATTGTACTTTAAGTCTTAGCCAGAGCAATTAGACAACAAAAGGAAATCAAAGGGATACGAATTGGAAAGGAAGAAGTCAAATTATCATTATTTGTTGATGATATGATAGTTTACTTAAGTGACCCCAAAATTCCACCACAGAGCTCCTAAACCTTATAAACAACTTCAGCAAAGTAGCTGGATATAAAATTAACTTAAGTAAATCAGTGGCCTTCCTCTAGACAAAGGATAAACAGGCTGAGAAAGAAAGTAGGGAAATAACACCCTTCATAATAGTCCCAAATAATATAAAATACCTTGGTATGGCTCTAACTAAGCAAGTAAAAGATCTGTTTGACAAGAACTTCAAGTCTCTGAAGAAGGAAACTGAAGGAGATCTCAGAAGATGGAAAGATCTCACATGCTTGTAGATTGGCAGGATTAATATAGTAAAAATGGCCATCTTGCCAAAAGCAATCTACACATCCAATGCAATTCCCATCAAAATTCCAACTCAATTCTTCACAGATTTAGAAAGAGCAATTTGCAAATTCATCTGGACTAACAATAAAACCCAGGATAGTCAAAACTATTCTCAACAATAAAAGAACCTCTGGTGAAATCACCATCCCAGACCTTAAGCTGTACTACAGAGCAACTGTGATAAAAACTGCATGGTATTGGTACAGTGGCAGGCAGGTAGATCAATGGAATAGAACTGAAGACCCAGAAATGAACCCACACACCTATGGTCATTTGATTTTTGACAAAGGAATTAAAACCATGCAGTAGAAAAAAGACAGCATTTTCAACAGATGGTGCTGTCTCAACTGGCAGTTAGCGTGTAGAAGAATGCAAATTGATCCATTCGTATCTTCTTGTACAAAGCTCAAGTCCAAGTGGATCAAGGACCTCCACATAAAACCAGATACACTCAAACTAACAGAAAAGAAAATGGGGAAGAACCTCGAGCACATGGGCACAGGGGAAATTTTCTTGAACAGAATACCAATAGTTTATGCTCTAAGATCAAGACTTGCAAATGGGACCTCATAAAATTCCAAAGCTTCTGTAAGACAAAAGACACTGTCAATAGGACAAAACAGCAACCAACAAATTGGAAAAAGATCTTTACCAATTCTATATCTGATAGAGGGCTAATATCCAATGTATACAAAGAACTCAAGAAGTTAGACTCCAGAGAAACAAATAACCCTATTAAAAATGGGGTACAGAGCTAAACAAAGAATTCTCAACTGAGGAATACCGAATGGCTGAGAAACCTAAAAAAATGTTCAACATCGTTAGTCATCAGGGAAATGCAAATCAAAACAACCCAGAGATTCCACCTCACACTAGTCAGAATGGCTAGGATAAAAAACTCAGGTGACAGCAGATGCTGGAGAGGTTGTGGAGAAAGAGGAACACTCCTTCATTGTTGGTGGGACTGCAAGCTGGTACAACCACTCTGGAAATCAGTTTGGCAGTTCTTCAGGAAATTGGACATAGTACTACCAGAGGACACAGCTATACCACTCCTGCGTGTATACCCAGAAGATGCTCCAACATGTAATAAGGACACATGCTCTACTATGTTCATAGCAGCCTTTTTTATAATAGCCAGAAACTGGAAACAACCCAGATGTCCCTCACCAGAGGAATGGATACAGATAATGTGGTACATCTACACAATGGAGTACTACTCAGCTATTAAAAACAATAAATTTATGAAATTCTTAGGGAAATGGATGGATCTGGAGAATATCATCCTGAGTGAGGTAACTCAATCACAAATGAACACACATAGTATTCACTCTCTGATAAGTGGATATTAACCCAGAAGATCGGAATACACAAAATACACTCCACACACCACAAGAAACTCAAGAAGGAAGACCAAAGTGTGAATACTTCGTTCCTCCTTAAAAGTGGGAACAAAATACCCATGGAAGGAGTTGCAGAGACTAACTATGGAGCAGAGACTGAAGGGAGGACAATCCAGAGACTGCTCCACCTGGGAATCCTTCCCATATTCCATCATCAAATCCAGACACTACTGTGGACGTCAGCAAGTGCTGGCTGACAGGAGCCTGATATAGCTCTCTCCTGAGAGGCTCTGACAGTACCTGACTAATATATAAGTAGAGGCTCACAGCCATCCATTGGACTGAGTACAGGGTCCCCAATGAAGAAGCTAGAGAAAGGACCCATGGAGCTGAGGGATTTGCAGCCCCTTAGGATGAACAACAAGATGAACTAACTAGTACCCTCAGAGGTCCCAGGGACTAAAACTCCAACCAAAGAGTTCACATGGTGGGACTCATGGCTCCAACAGTATATGTAGCAGTGGATGGCCAAGTCAGTCATCAATGGGAGTAGAGGCTGTTGGCCCTGTGAAGGTTCTATGCCCCAGTGTAGGGGAATGCCAGGTCCAGGAAGAGAAAGAGGGAAGGTTGCTGACCAGGGGGAGGAGGGAGGCAACCTGGTTTTTTGTTTTGTTTTGTTTTGTTTTGTTTTTTGTTTTTATTTTATTTTATTATTTTTTTCTTTTTTTCAGAGGAGAAACTGGGGATGGAGATATATGACATGTAAATAAAGAAAATAATAAAAAAATAAAACATATTAATCCCTTAAAAAAACAAACAAAACAAAAAACCAAAATGGGACCCTTGTATAGCATAGAGTATTTGTTGTCCACAGTCCCCTAAAGAATTGATGTCAAGCATGTAATTATGAGCAAATGTTGGGTGTATCTTCAGGAACTGAAAGGAAGGAAGGAGTCCCTTCCAGGCAATGTCACTCTGCATCTCTCACGTACTTGTGTAATTGGTTACACTCAAGAGGGTGGAAGACAAAGTATCTTTCCTCTTTTAAAAGACAGTTATTTGGGAGCTATTGGAGAAAATAACTCTGTAATAATATGAACATCTTTCAATGAATCAATAGTGTTATAACTACCATGAAAGGGTCACTCTGAGAACAGGGGTACAACAAAATAAGGAGTCACATGCTTTTAAGTTTTATTTTCCACTTGATTCTCATCAAATGATTTTGGGGTAAATCTAGTTGGTGGTTTGGAAGTTATTAACTTCCTATGCTTGCAATTGATGATGGCTCCTGCCGCAGAGCTCTCTGTTAATATTACCTAAGTGACTAGCTCCGTTTACAAGTACCCTCTGAGCCCAGACTCATAACTGTGCCTTACAGCCATTCATGGGCCAATAAACTACTTGGAATGAGTAATACTTTAATACAAAAAATTAATTAGACTTGTGGTTACTTGTGTCTCTTTTCTGGAGCAAGGATGTTCTTTGCCCCAAGAGGACTTTTATTGATGTGATTCTTACACAAGACCCCTAAACAAATATAAAACCTCTGCTCAGAGCTAACCTAATGAGCATGGCCTTGAGGGTCCGGGTTCTCCTGCAAATTCTCCCACCAGCTCTTCAAGTGATATTGTGCTTATCGTTTATCTTTTTTGGGCTTCGACTTCCTTATCCTTAATCCTAAAGAGCAAGTGTAGAAAGGTCAGCTTCCTCATAATTCAAATATCTGGAAACTGGGACAAATACGATATCCCCATTCCTCAGAAGCCTCCAGACAAAACACATAAGTGCCTGGATTTTAGGGAAAATGTATGCTGTTTCTTTCCTTTTATGAATCACTAATTTTCATGAAAAGTTGCCTGGGATGGAAGTTTTCTCTTTAATGAGAAAAGTATACTTCAATAACTACTGGTCAGTAGGAATTGATGTGTCATATAATGTAAAGAATGATTATTTTCTTATCCACAGGCAGAATAAAATCATTTTTTTTACAAGTGTGGCCATGAAAAACATGTAAAAGAAAATAAAGTGTTTAAAAATATTTATTTCTCTTGGGATCTTGTTGTATGTGTGAACTCGGGTTCTCTGCAAACAGCACATGCTTTCAAGCCATTTTTCCAACCGCCCTAGAACCTTCTTCATCGTGAAAAGATGAAAGTTTCCCACTCTCCTGAATGGCATCTTATTTTGTTGTCTTGAAGTAGCTGCTCCTATTTTAATTCTCAAACTCAGCTGTCTTCATTCTTTGTTCACGCTGACTTCTTTACAGCATGGTCTGCCATTATCCAACTTTAGGTTTTCAAAAGCATTTGAAATCTGTCTTCTCTGATTGCTTTTCTGCTCTCCATACCAGCTTGTCTATTTCCTGCTTCGTTGCTAGAATACTCTGAAAAATTTACTCCAATATCACAACAGCTGAACAGTAACTGCACAGGTTTTTTGCTTTGTTTTGTTTTGTTTGTTTGTTTGTTTGTTTGCTTTTTGTTTTTTTGTTTTTTGTTTTTTGTTTTTTTTTGGTTTTTTTTTGTTTTTTTTTTGTTTTTTTTTGGTAAGGAACATCATCAGTTGAGAATGTCTCTGTTGACTCACATTGACCATTTATCTTCTTATCTCTCCTAAGACTTGTTCCACTTTTTTTCTTAAGTCACCAGGTACAGTCAGCTCAATATTAGAAAATACTTTATGGCTCTTTGCTGTGCTGAAATCCAGTCCTGACTCCTGGTGTCAAGCATTTTCTTCCCCAAGTAGAACTCATATGTCTTCCTGTTTACTTTAAATCTCTTTTTCCTGTCCTCATTGTAGGTAGGCTCCTCACTTTGGTGTCGAAATCTCTCAAACTGCATTTCACGTCTAATGTACTTTATACCAGACTTCTCAGGCTAGTCTGTTTCCTGTTTCTTTGGCATTCTTCTTACTGACTTTTTAATCCTTTTCCCCCAGTTTTTAATATCTGTATTTCTGTGAGGGACAAATGATGTGTGAAGCTCAACTCCACTGCATGCTAATCTTATGGAAAAATTCTAGGCCATGCCACTCACAGCCGGCATCGTAGGAATCTGGTTAGTGTTCATAGTCCTACATAGTCTCTATTTGGGCATTCTATTTTTTTTTTTACACAATTCCCCAACTGTATAGTTCTTTATGGCTGCTATTTTACCGAAGATTTTTTCATCAGATGGAAAATATCTTAGGTTTGTAGTACTGGAGAATATACAGGTTTAAAAATATGTCAAGGAAAGCTGTAAAGATTCCTCTAAAGCAAAGCCACCGTAGCCAGACAGGCTTTGATTTGCCTGGTGTACCCTTTCATCCTGCAGTTGTTGAGATCATGTTTTGGGAAGCAAAGCCATAGATTCTGGAAGGAGGCCAGAGAGAGTCAGCGACTGGAGAGAGTTGTAGGTACAAATTATAATTGAGATGAGGTTTGGGAGCCAATTACCCTGCTTGTGCCAAGGTGTAATTGCACTCTTTGTCTTAAGTTGGGACATAACCAGATAGTTTGTTGATCATAGTTTAAAACCAGCCATTGAATTTTATCAAAATTTGAACGTTTTTAGGAAGAACTTTCGGCATTGCTTCTACTCTTACATTACTTGAAAGTAGAGAGTGGGAACCATATAAGTTCAAAGTCCTAAGGCTGTGAACTCTGAAGACCTGAAGACTGCCACTGAACATGGGCTGGATTTATAGTAACTTGACCAGCTAGCCAGATATCTAGCAGACTCGAGCTTTTGAAATCATCTGCTTTAGCTTCACTGATTTTGTGTTCTTTCCCCCTTTTGATATCTCCTATTGCTGCCCTCATCCTTAAGTCTTCTCTCTTCTGATTTCTTAACAAGAAAACCTTTTTTAAAAGTGTAATGATTTCAGAGTTTTCTTTTTTAACTTGCAGGTGCATTTAATACTGCAGATGGTCTTTCTAAGGACTATGCTAGTTCCCATATGTTATTTTAAGAAAAATGACTAGAAACCTTCTCTCTCTCTCTCTCTCTCTCTCTCTCTCTCTCTCTCTCTCTCTCTTCCATCCCTCCCTCTCCCTCCCTCTCTTTTTCTCTAATCATATGAAGGTACAATAAGAACTGCCATTGAAACAGGACCTCGATCTGCTGGTGCCTTGATCTTAAGCTTCCAGAACTGTGAACAAAAGGTTCCCTTCACTTAATCTGTCAAGTGAATAGGATATTGCTACAGGAGACTGAGAAAAGTATCATTTTTCTTTTAAGGCTCCCTTATTATGACCATGTAGTGGCTGTTCTATGTGTGGCTGAGAAATAACTGTATTTTGTATAAGCACAGTTTCATGATTAAGAATTACTGTAAGAACTATTTTATTGGTTATGGTCTTTGTGTGACAAATGTGTATATGTGCACTTATGTGGGTATACTTGTCTACATATGTAGGTATCTTCCTCATTTGCTTCTCCACTTGACTTTTTGAGACAGCGTCTTTCACTGTGCCTAGATCTCATGCTGAATATCCTGGCTCACTACTGAGCTCCCAGGATCTGCCTGTATCTGCTCATCCCTGTTTCCCTCCTGTCTTATTCAGTGTTCCATTTTGTCTTATTCACTACCACAACAGTTCTTATAAAGGAAAACATTTAACTGGGGCTGGCTATCAGGTTCAGAGGTAGTCTGTTATCATCATGGTGGTAAGTTTGGTAGCACACAGGCAGACATGGTGCTGCAGAGGTAGCTGAGAGTTCTGTATTAGGATTGGCAGGCAGGAGAGAGAGAGAGAGAGAGAGAGAGAGAGAGAGAGAGAGAGAGAGAGAGAGAGAGAGAGAGAGAGAGAGAGAGAGAGAGAGAGAGAGAGAGAGAGAGAGAGAGAGAGAGAGAGAGAGAGAGAGACAGAGACAGAGACACAGAGAGAGACAGAGACAGAGAGACAGAGACAGAGACAGAGAGACAGAGACAGAGACAGAGACAGAGACAGAGAGGAGAGAGACAGAGAGACAGAGACAGAGACAGAGACAGAGAGACAGAGACAGGAGAGAGAGAGAAGAAAGAGAAGAGAGAGAAAGAATGAGTACCTGGCTTGAGCATTTGAGACCTCAAAGGCCACCTCTCAATGACACACTTCCTTCAGTCAGGCCACACCTACTCTAACAAGGCCACATCTCCTAATAGGGAGGCTCTGTGGTAAACAATCATTCAAATCTATGAGCCTATGGGAGTGATTTCTGTTTAGACCACCAGATCTCTCAACTCCTAGTGCTGGAGTTAAAGATGTGCACCTCTGCACCCAGCTTTTACATGGTTGCTGGGTGCCCAGGCTGAGGTCTTTATGCTTGTCCAACAAGCACTGTATCCATTGAGCTATTTCCCTACTCCTGAGGATGTTCTGAGAACAGTATGATAGAAAGACTTTCAGTTTGATTCTCTTCCTCTTTTCTTGCCTCTCTTGGAGACTGGCTTTTATAAGTGGCTCTTGAATACTAGAATCACAGATATTTGAGATTTATGTTAATTCTGATTTGTTCCTTTTTATAGTAAAAAC
The DNA here is from genome assembly GCF_008632895.1 of Mastomys coucha. Classification (NCBI taxonomy): domain Eukaryota; kingdom Metazoa; phylum Chordata; class Mammalia; order Rodentia; family Muridae; genus Mastomys; species Mastomys coucha. Next base: position 30,832,876 of record NW_022196903.1, read on the forward strand.
TGACTTTTTAATGTTCAGTGCTTTTGCTTTTCATTTTACTTGTCTGATATAAGTTCTTTCCTTAGTTCTGCTTGCACAGGTACTTCTACTCATTTCTTTATTAGTCTCTCTGAATTTGATTTTAATGTCTCTTATTAGATTTTATTTTTTGATAAGTTAAGTTGCATTTGGCTGAATGAGTTAATATTGATTTCAATTAGTATATACAAATCAGGCATATTTGTTGGGTTGTTTTATGATATATTTTTTTCTCAGTCCATTTAAATAGTTCGAAATTTAAAATTTTTATGTATCTTCATATATTATGGTTAAATAAGCACTTCTGGCCATTTAAATACCCTACTTCTGCTTTCTCTTTTTATTTTACAACTATTGACCAGAGTTACTAGGTAAGTTGGTTTTCTGTTTTTGTTTTTGTAGCTTTTGTTTTTTACCTGAGGCCATTGTTTTAAAATTAGCCTCTCAATGAACATCTTGAAAGGAAACCTTCTGAGTAGTATCATTATAAACAGAGATGGTGAACCATGGACAACAGCTAAGCCGCCGCTACAGGATGCTCTACATTTGCAGAGCTACAGCACTACTGTCCCACACTGACAAATAGGAGGGGACACAAGTTAAAGGCCTGATTTGAGACTTGATTCTGCTTTCCTGGGGCTGTTAGCTTTTAATGGGAATGTTTGCTCCATCTATTACCTATAAAACAGTTAATCAGAATATTTCATATTTCTCTACTTTCCTTCTCCTCTTCCTATTAGCCCACTATATAGCATGTATCCCATACATTATAATTTTCTCTCTTATCCCCAATTAGTTTTTTACTCTTATATCTGTAAAATACATATTAAGAGTATGTTAATATAGTGAGTGCATAAAAGTATTTAATGTGTTATATATTACATTCAATAGGAGTTGAATGAAGTTTATCTTTTTTGTTTGTTTGTTTTTTGTTTTTTTTTGTTTGTTTGTTTGCTTGTTTGTTTTCGAGACAAGGTTTCTCTGTGTAGCCCAGGCTGTTCTGGAACTCACTCTGTAGACCAGGCTGGCCTCAAACTCAGAAATATTCCTGCCTCTGCCTCCCAAGTGCTGGGACTAAAGGCATGTGCCACCACCGTCCAGCTTGAAGTTCATCTTTTAACACTGCCGTCTTATAAACCGGGACCCTCCTGCCTAGTCTAGCACCTAGGGCCAAGACAAGTTGTATTACTTTTGTTCCAAGGAAACTATAGCAGCTCTCACCCTAGGAGTCAGAGTGATTGACAGCAAAAGGCAGCAAATCTTTACTGTCTGTCCTTTCATAGAAAACTACTTGTTAACATCATGTCCAGTGGGCTTCTGAAGACAGCCTCATGGCTCCAGAATTTTCTAATCTAAGTTGATCTTTACAACAATTTTTTTTTTTTTAGGGCTAACACTGATAGACAATGTGGCATTCCATTTTTGGTTCACGCCTCTCTTGCTTAAAACTTTTAAACACCCTGTTCTACAAAGGTCCTGCTTTGCTGTTCATGAGTATTCTGAGGTCAAACTAACTCTGTTTCTCTAATCTACTTAGAGTTTACATGAAGGAACCGAGCTAAGAAAATAGGATTTGTCTCATATTTTCTTGTCAGTTTAATTTTCCAAACTGACAATTCTTTGCCAGCTTCCTTTGTACCCTTGCTGGTCCACGCACTGTCTTAAACTGGGTTCTTCAATTATGTGCATATTGCAGTTTTGTGTTGTGGCTTTCATTTTATGTTTTTTTAAACCTTTTTTTTAAAAAAAAAATAAATTAGTTTCCTGATTCTTAGTATTAGGTTAGCCTCATTTTACTCTCTAGACTTTTTAAAAAAAATAGTCTTGTATTTTTATTGAAGTTTACCCTTCCTTGGATTTCATAGGACACAGTCATCTCAGTATAGTTTTTTCATTTTTATTCTTCAGCCTGTTTTTAGCTTTATTATTTATTTTTAGTTTGCCACATGTGGATGATTTGCCTTCATGCACATTTGAAGAAGGGAGGTTAGGGTCCTCTGAAACTGGAGTTACAGATGGTTGTGGGTGCTCGGGCACTAGACTCCAATCCTCTGTGGTAGCCATGAGTGCTCGTAGCTACTGACCCATTTCTCTAGCTCCTCTGTTTATAGTGGTTTACGTTGTGAGCCTTTATATACTCACACTGCTTACTTGAAAGTGTTTCGTTTAGGTTGTAGGCTTACACTGCATCTTTATTGTGGATTTGGCGTGAGATGACATTTTATTATTTACATTGTTTGAACTTGAACTATTTGTTTTATTTTATAGTAATTTTATATCGTTGGGAACAAGGAAAAGAAACTTATTCTGAAGTACTACCATTTTATTTTCAGACTTCATTTAATTGTATGGAGAAATGAAATTCAAGGTCCCAGGCCTTTCGGGAGCTAATGACTTCCCAATAGCTGAATACCTTCTGTTGTAAAGGAACAGTTGTCATGAGTCCAGACATCTCATGGACAACTTGTAAGGAAACAGCTGTCTCTAGTCCAGACATATCAGGAATAACTTCTCCATCTTGCTGGCAGGGTCAAACTCAGTCCATGTTTCTAGGCCCAGGAACCAATTCCTATCCTGATAGATGGAAACTTCCTTGTTAAATGACTGGACATGCTACAGTCCACTCAGCTCTAACTCTATGGTCTCAATCTTTAAATATACTGTGCCTCATTTCTTTAGGGTTATGATGCAGTTCCCTGGTCTGTTTTGTGGCCCTGATTGATCACAGATTACAGCTTGATTACAACAAATTTTTGTTATTTGCATTGAAAATTTGACTTATGTTGGATTTAAAAGGAGACTAAACCAATGTGGATTAAAATTGTATGGTCCTTATTATTCTGTGTACAGGGTGGAGATATGTGTTGCTATTTTATTCTTTAAAGATGACCTTGTATATATATCCTTATAGTGGAGTATGAGCTTTTTATTTGGAAGCTGGTTCTTTTGTTTTAAATTTACTTGTTTGATTTTTAGGAGAGAAGTGAGTTTTCAGTGTTCCCTTTAATTTAAATATGTTCTTTTTATTTATAGATCTTGAAATTTTCCATTTTAGTTGTTTTCTTCTTTTCTGCAGGCTTTTCAAAGAGTACCCCCTCCCCAGCCTTCACCTTTCTTAGAAATATTACTTTTTATAGATGGTTTCTTACAGCATTAGCACATTTTTAGCTCCTTCATGTAGTTGGGACCTGGGCTCCTCTCATGCACAGTTTTAGTGTCTATATCTGGTGGCTGGCTTCCTCTTCCCACCAGTAGGGTCACCCTCCTTAGCTTTGATCCCGCTCTCCCTGCTCTCTGCATAGGCAGGGCTTGGTGATTGGTTGCTGAGATCTTTTGTTTCCTTTTCTATTTATACGAGGTTTAGAGATTAACATTGTCTCAAAAGAATTGGGGTTTTTCAGACTTTCTCCTTCACCTCCATTTTTTTGGAGGCCATGTTGGGGGTTTAGGGTTTATCCCATTGCCACTGCTGAATTTTAAAAGTATGTTTTTGAACCATAGTAAATCAGAGCAAAAAGTGTGAGTTAGTGGCAGATAAATGTGCACATTCCTTCTAAAAAGCTTCAGCTCTTTCTTGAGAGCAGACCAGCATCTAGGTTATCTTGATAATGTGTATAATGTGTCTGGATGAACCATCTATTTTCTAGGAATAAGGAGTTGGCACTTAATTTGAATTTTTGTCACCAATTCACACGTTAAGAGTTCTATGATACTGATGGAACAGGTACATGTCTGTTGTAATGACTGGATTAATCTATGAACTCTCAACAACCATTTGAGAGGTTAAGTTTAAATAAGTGAAGCCTTAGAAAGAGGGAGTCACTTTCTCTGTGTCACATTCATCAGCAAAGAGGCATCTTGTCTTAAAATCCATCTACAAAATATTTCACAAAGCTATTGTGGTGGCTTGAATTATAAAAAATTTCCCCACTAGGTTCATATATTTAAACAAGTTGGTCCCCAGTTGATGGTGCTGTTTTGAGATTTATGTAACTTTTAAGACTTGTTAGAGGAAGAATGTCCCTAGGGGCTCTCTTTGAGAGTTTATAGGTACTGTGTGACATTATTCCTGGGTGACATGAGCAAACGTCTTCTCACCTCTGACAAACAACTGACTACAGATCAAACTATGGATACCACCAAAATTCCAACTTGCTGAGTTTTACTGGTGTGACTTACAGATTCAGAAAGAACTCAAAGACAATGACATCACAAAAGTTGACTCTAGCATGGCTAACAGCTCATAAAAGCTGGGAACTTGGAACAAACTGCAAAGCTTACACTTAGCTCAACAGGTTGGACAGTGTCCTTTCCAGGTGGTTCAGTTAGTCTGAGCCTCTTCCGGCATTCAGCTGGCCTATGTTTCTTCCAGACTACTAGGCTTGTCTCAGATTAACCTTTGTAGCTTGGCTTATCTGACAGGGATGCTCAAAAGTATTTGCTGCCTAGCTACTCTTGGGAAAAGAGTGGCCTTGTGAATCTAGTCAGTTTCAGGGACTTCCTGAGGCTATTTCGAGTTGTTTATTTCCTGTTTTAATAGAGTTTCCCTACAGGATGGAGTGTTTCACCTTCTAGAAGAATATCCTGTTGTTTCACCTAAAGAGCTAAATAAAGGTAAAGACTCTAAGAATACCCATCACTTTACTTTCTCTTTACATCCTGTGTTTTAAGATGTTTCCCTCCAAAATGGAAGGTTTTAACCTTGGAGGTACCTGGTCCATGACATAACATTTCTTCACTTTCATTTCTCAATCTCTCTCTCTCTCTCTCTCTCTCTCTCTCTCTCTCTCTCTCTCTCTCTCCCTCCCTCCCTCCCTCCCTCCCTCCCTCTCTCTCTCTCTCTCTCTCTCTCTGTGTGTCTCTGTGTATGTGCATGTGTGTGATTCCTGTGTGTATGATTCCTGTGTCTCTGTGTGTGTGTGTATCTGTGTGTGTGTGTATCTGTGTGTATATGTGCATGTGTGTGATTCTTGTGTGAGAAGATGTAATCTTTCAACTTCCTGCTCCAGTTACTTGCTGCCATTTCTCCTCCTACCACAACATCTAGGCCTCTGGAACCATGAGCCAAGCAAACTTTCTTTAACGTATCTTTGGTCATGGCATTTTATCACAGCTACAGAAAAGTAACTAATACTGCTGCTCAGATTAAGAATGTATAAGCCAGCAAAGAAAGGTGTTAGGATCTAGACAGGGGGCTCATATTCATGTGTCCTTGGTAGTATTATGGACACACATTTGCTTGTCCACTCAGTTTTTGTTGTTGTCCCTTCTGGAATCGATTTGTATGTATAAGCACTGATTGGTATTTGTAGTGTAGATATGGTAATAAATGTGAATTCAGGGACCCATGAAAGAATCTAATCAATGACTTTGTTTTAAAAATATTATTAAATATATTGAATAGCCTTTTCTTTTTGGTAGATCCCATGTATTTGATTTCATGTTTTTCTCTTTTTTTACCAAGTGGTGGGTACAATAATAGAAATGCTGTGCAAACAGAGGGTGTTTTAAGTTTGAGAATTAAATTTAAACTTGGAAATGTTTTTGAATAATTGGAAAGCTTCTGATCAGTGATGGATCTTGACTAATGTTTTCTCTGCACTGCGCAATGTTACACCCAAGAAACATGAAGGCATGATCACAAGCTCTCCCTAGAGGAAAAGGTCCTTAACAGTTTAAAAGATGCATTAGTTAACTTCCACCAGTGCTGTGACAGCGCACCCGAAAAACACGAGTTAAGAAAGGACAGGTTTATTGTGGTTCAAGATGTGAGGATACAGTCCATAATGATGGGGTAGGTATGGTGGCAAGAGGCTGAAACAGCTGGTTCCAATTCTTCTGCAGCTAGAAGAAGAGAGTGAGGGATGCTATTGTTCAGTTTGTTTTCTCTCTTTTGTTAAGTGTAGGACTTGGTGCCATCCTCATTAGAGTGGGTCTTCTCACTTCAACCCAGTCTAGAAATCAAATCATGCGCATGCTTAAAGGTTGACTTCCAAGGTGATTGTGTTTTGACAATCAATACTAACAATTACAGCAAATAATCAAACCCTCATTTTTACTAATGACAGCCCTTGATCTCCAGTGCTATTTGTATGAATAAGATATTCATAGTCTCCTTTTTTCTTACCTCTGCATCAGTCCTGCAGGACTATGTTTTTTATTCTTTTTCTTGTTATTTACCTCTGTTCCTACCTTAGCTGCTTTATCTAAGTGTGATGTTTCACATTGAGGAATAGAGTGAGATGATATGCCAGTGGATCTGAGACTGTGGCAATGGGGAGCAGTACTTGGCATTGTGGCCTTATTCATCCCAGCAAACATACATCTCTGTGTGTGGTTACCTCAATTAACTACAAAAATGTAGCCCCAGCTATTCTGTTGCACATTAAAGTTCTTTTTAGTCCAAGTTCTTTCTGGGTTGCTGGGCTTGTAAGAAAACCTATCATCAAAAACTGTTGCTGTGATCTTTCACAGGCAACACCTCTGCTACCTGTGTTGTTGCCTGTGAATTAAATGCACTAAGATAATCAATAAGACAAGTTACACATAAAGAAGAACTCACTCTGTTAATTAGATTTCTTAATGGACTTTTGTGGAGGCTCCACAATAATGTATTTTTTTTATGTAGAGTTACATTTTAAAGCACTTGTTTGGTTCCCTCTTGTTTCTATTGCATCATATTTTGTCCCTTCAATGATATTATCCCACAGAGCAACTCCATACTAATATATGATATGGGAGTGTTGGGAGCCAAAGCACGGCCACCCGATGCCCTGCCCCTCAACTAGCCTGAGAACTGCCTGGCACTTACCCTGGCTAAAAACATCCTGTGCCGGTTTACCAAGAGGCAGTATACCAAGACCCTCCAAAAAGAACCGCGAAATGTTCCAGGCCCCCTGTCAGCATCTGCTAGATGGCCAACCCTGGAGTGAACCCATTGTTCCCCACCCTTCCCTTTTTCTGCTTTTGTGAAGCATATATTGAGCAGCTTGCTGTAAGTAAAGCAGACCTTGACAACCCTTTGCTTGGTCTCCTCCTCTCTCTCACCTATTCTTCTCTACAGGCATGGTCCCCCCTGACACCCTGAAAAACTGAGCCCCGCAGGCTGGGATATGGGAGAATTTTAAAGGGATAGGATTTGTCCTACTGGAAAAATGATCGCCAGTTGGTTGAATGGTTGCAGTCCTTTTCAAAGGACAAGTCAGTCTTCTGCTGTAGTCATTTAGCTTTCCAGGTTCTAACATGAAGCTGAGAGATTGTCTAGCTGTCTTGCTATCGAGAGAGAGAGAGAGAGAGAGAGAGAGAGAGAGAGAGAGAGAGAGAGAGAGAGAGAGAGAAGGTTAGATGTTCTTCCAGTACAATACTCACCCTCAGGATGTCAGTCTGTTCCAGACTATGGGCTATGATCCAAAGATTTCTGAAAATCCTCTAAACGTAAACTATGGGTTATGGTCAAGCAGTTATTCTGTACTTTCATTGTTAGAATAATTTTGAGGTTGTTTCCATGAGCTCACACAGTCTCACAGGTTCCATCTAGGGCAGGTGAGAACTGGAATTGGATGGTTGAAGAGCTTTTAACATCCTGGTAACTAAAGTAATATTCTAGAAAACATAAAGGGGGCACAGTCTGAAGTAATTATCTTGGTTCTCTAGTTTCAACAAGGTGTCAGTGAAATGAATTCGGAAACTCTGAAGCAGGGCAGCCATGCATCAGTTAGAGACTCAGTGTTGAGAGAAGTCTAGCACAAAGAAACCAATTACTTAATTCCAGCTTGGGCTTCCTTTCTGCTTCAGATTAAGAAACTGTTAGGTGGTTAGCAAAACAACACTGTGACTTGCTTAGGAGATTATATTTGGATGGGAAAGCCCGCTGAATTATCTATAGATAAGATGTAGCCAGAAATGGCAAAGACGTATTTGTCACCAGGTAAATACCAACATCTACAAGGAGACTTTTATTTTGTAAATTTCATCAAATAACTTCTTTGAAGAGATGAGCCATTATCTTCTGCTTGATTACTCTATCAGTAAATTGTATTACTTTTACTATATGTTTTATAAACATATTTAAAAAGCTATTGAAAGTTAAAAATGGAAAGTGAAAGTTGTCTTGACTCCAGTACTACAATGACTGTCCCCTTTTCATTGTTTTTGGTTCTTCTGTTTACTTCACCTAATTACATTCATATATCACTCTTAATATTTTTGTATGCATAATTATTCAATCTTAAAGGTTAAATATAGACTTCTTCAACAATATGCCAACTGGAAATAACCCAGTACATGCTTACACAACTCCTTTCTAAGGTGATCCCCAAAAGTTAAATGAGAGGAATTATAAATCAAAGAGACATAAAAAGAGAGAGGAGGGGTGATAGAGGGAGAGACAAAGATATTCACAAAGAGAGAGAGAGAGAAAGAGGGGAAGGATGGAGAGAGGTAGATGAATATTATGTTTATAAGGAGGCAATCAAATAAAGCCTTTTGGGAAAAGTATTGAATGGAAAACAAAAAGAACAAATACAAGTGGGAGAAATGATTTATACACGTATTCTTGGTGACAATCAGAGAGAAATACTTACAACAAGATAGTATTTTTTCTGTCATTTGGCAAAGAATAAAAGAATGTTAATGCCTATTTGTCTTGGTGTGTTTGAGGCCACTTTGTTAGAAGGTGGGTCCCCAGTCCCAACACTAGAGAGGCTATGTGAGGAACCAGCAAGTGTTGGATGACAGAAGCCTGCTATAGCTGTCTCCTGAGAGGCTCTGACAGTACCTGACTAATACAGAAGTAGAGGCTCACAGCCATCCATTGGACTGAGTACAGGGTCCCCAATGAAGGAGCTAGGGGAAGGACCCAAGGAGCTGAAGGGTTTGCAGACCCTTAGGATGAACAACAATATGAACTAACTAGTACCCTCAGAGCACCCAGGGACTAAAACACCAAACAAAGAGTACACATGGTGGGACTAGCATATATATAGCAGAGAATGGCCAAGTTGATCATCAATGGGAGGAGAGGACCTTGGCCCTTTGAAGGTTCTATGCCCCAGTGTAGGGGAATGCCAGGGCCAGTAAGCAGGAGGGAATGAGGTGGTGAGCAGGGTGAGGGGGAAGGGAACAGGGGTTTGTTTTAGTTTTTGGTTTTTTTTTTCTTTTCTTTTATTAGATATTTTCTTCATTTACATGTTATATGATTTCTCCTTTCCCAGTTTCCCCTCCAAAGAACAAACAAGCAAACAAAAACAACAAGAACAAACCCCTGTTGGCTCCCCCCTCCCCATGCTTGCCATCCCACCCTCTCCCACTTATTGGCCCTGGCATTCCCCTACACTGGGGCACAGAAACTTCACAGGGCCAAGGGTCTCTCTTCCCTTTGATGATTGACTTTGCAATCCTCTACTATATACATGCTGCCAGAACAATCAGTCCCACCATGTATAGTCCTTGGTTGGTGGTTGAGTCCCTGGGAGCTCTGAGGGTACTAGTTCATATTGTTGTTCGTCTTAAGGGGCTGTAAACTCTTTTATTTATTTATTTATTTATTTATTTATTTATTTATGTATTCATATTTTTTGGAGGAGAACCTGGGAAAGGAGATATTGTAAATAAAGAAAACACCTAAAAAAAATGAGGCTTGGTACAAGAAAATATCTGTTTAGATTTGCTTTGTTGCTATGTGTTGTAGTGCTAAATAGTGCCCCCCCCAGATCCTCATGTATACCAAGTGATGCTATATAACCTTGTTCCTTAATGTAAAACTATTGGTTGAATAAATATGCCTACATCCTATAGCTGGGCAGAAGAAAGAAAGGTAGGTAGGGCTTCAGTTTTCAGGGCAGGGGCTCTGAGGCAGAGAGCATGAAGAGAGGGAGAGGAGAAGAGAAGAAGATGCTATGGGGTACGTGGTCATGAGAGCCTGGCCATGAGGGTCAGCCAGTTGGAGTAGGCTCATTCCAGAAGGAGCATGGTAAGATATATCTCAGGGTTACTGACAGGGAAGTAAACAAAATAGTGCAAAGGGCTGAATTGTCCAGCTCTAATGCTTTTAAGGCTTACCATGAACATAACAGTTTTGTGTCTTTTATTTGGGAACTAAATGATCGAAGGTGGATAGAAATCTCCAAATAATATTTACTATAACAAAACTCACCCCTGTGAGGATATCTTAAAGAGGACATTGAGTGTCTGGTCACTTGGAGCTCCTTGTTTTGTTTCCTGGCTGAGATGAGGGAAATTGGCTTCCTCTACAAAGTATTTCTGGTGTTATGTGCCATAGGCCTGAACAGCATGGAAAGTAAACAAAGAATCTCTGAAACCATAAGTCAAAATAACAGTTGACCATAATTAAATTGATTACCTCAGGTATCAAGTAAAGTAATAAAATCTCATTAGCCTATATGTATTGACAATGGCATGAGAGCCTCATGGGAGAGGCATAAAAGGTTTAATAGTTCTTATTGGCAATCTAATAATAGGGCAGAATTTAATAAGGTGCATATTCCCTAATCATTCAGAAATTATAGATTAGGAATTCTCATAATAATAGAAATTTATAAAAGTACAACATTTCATGCAGTTTTAAAATGTAATGTTTGCTTTTAGTAGTATAATATTGGCAGTAATTGAGCTATCTGAAATCCTAAGTGAATGGTAGTGGATCTGTATAAATAATACTACCGTGTGGCTAATGATGAAGACTTTGTATATATTTATTTATATGTAAACATTTATTTATAAAGACATATGTAAACAGAAACCTTATAATGTCAAAAATTTATGTTAAATGTGGTCACAGAATAATGAATTAGTGTAAATGATTAACTTTGAGTTGTAGGATTATATATGACTTTTAAAAATATAACTCAGTATTTTTATTTAAATAAAACAGGAATACAATGACTTCTTATTGTCATTCTAAATTTGTTTTCTTTACAGCAAATCACATGCATTCTTAACTCATTCTAGGTTTCTCTGTTTTGTTGTTTTTTTTGTTTGTTTTTGTTTTCATTTTTGCTTTTCTGATTTCTCTAAACAATGTAATCCCTACTATTTGTTGGCCCTGTAGATGTTGGGAAGAGATTACTATCAGTCAGATATGCTGTCCTCAATCTTTTCTATGCTAACTATGTCTCTTTTGGCTTAGGTTCCCATTTCTCTGGGGACCATTTTTAAATGATAGCTTTGATGCCAATAAAGTTTCTTGTCTTATTTTCAACTTAAATAACTGTTCTTTCAATTTTCATGTATTTCATCTTTTGAAGATACGAAAAGGAATACTCTGAAACACAGACTCCATGTATAAATTTAGTTCCTTGGGAGTAGACCTTTAAAGCTCATGTCAATTTAGTGATTGTGTTAAATTTATAGCATTTGAAGTTTCTCACAGGAATATTCTTCCTGGTAAATGTCATCTCTTTAGACTGAGGAATGAAGTCAGGTTGAATTTGTATCGTCACATTGAAATAGATTTTAAAGTGTAAATAGATTCGAAGGTGATTCAAGAAATAGATAAATATAGGCATGAAGGAAGCTCCTGTGTTTCATCTCAAGTTCTAGAACTATGGAGCGATTTTAGAAAGCATCTAAATGGCCCTAAGAACTGAAATCTTCACATACTTACTAAAGATACTCAGATGCTTTGAGTTTTTGCACTGTAAATGAAAATGTTGCTCTGTCTTTGCTTTAGATCTTCATTATTAAGGGAATGATTAGATCTTACATGCCATTGCTGTTCAGGACCCATCTGAAATAGGAAGTGACCTATTATGTGGCCAATTTATGAAATTTACCTTTAACTTCTGCTGCAGTTTAAATAGTCTTAGTGGATAGAGTCTTCTTCATTGTTTACACCTCATTTCCTCCACTAGATCTTGGTACTTGAGTTTCACAACGGAGATTCTTCTAAGGGTGATATACTTCAAATAATGAATTCTTTAAAGTCAGGTCAGGGAATTACTTATCTTCATTGCTTGGACTTGGTGACAGTTCTTGATTGCTTACAGTCATGTGGTGGATAGCACTTTGATCTCCAAAGTCATATCTGTTTGTAGGACAAACCAACATGGTTATACAACTCATCTAGCTAAGTATGCAGCAGTCTAAGAAGGAAATAGGCTCTCTTCAAAAGTTAAATTGCTGAGCTGGTTTCTCAGTGGATTAAGATGCTTGCTGCCAAGTCTCACGACCTAAGCCCATTCTCCAGGACACACATGGTGGAAGGAGAGAACCAGCTTCCACAAGCTGTCCTCTGGCTTCCACATGCATATTGTAGTATGTTCCTTGAAATAAGTGAATGAACAAATAGATAAATGTAACAATTTTAAAAACTTTAATTGTTGATGGTGAGAAACATGTAATAAAAAATTCCAGGAAAAATATTCTATAATTATTTCTGAATATATGAAAGAAATATTTTCATAATGCAGTAGGGTATAAATATTTTTATAGATCCTGAAGTACAATATTTTAGAAAGTCATATGGAATCTGACAGAAAAGGAGCAGTTCAAATTATGGTCAAGAATCCTATTTCCCAGTTAACAACTGATACGAATGCAATGACTTATGGCCCTTTTTAGAGCACATACACAGACAACAATATACATGAGGACATGCATACATTTGCATATGACAGATATTTAATGTAGTTAAGTAGTTTTGGGGGCAGTGGAAATCTAAATGACTAGGTAAAAGAAGACTGATCAAAGGAGGAAAGATGGGAGGAGAAAAAGGTCAGATGGCATAGTTATGTGTTTGTGGAGAGCGGTATAGCTGGAGAGGCATTCGCCATGACAAGATGGTGCCTACTTCCGCTGTCAGCTCCTGGTAAACAACTGTTTGTGCATGTGCGTAGAGAACTGTTTGCGCATGTGCGTAGACGGCCCATCCCGGGGCGTCACGTGGGGTGATGAGCAAACAGCCAATCATGGGCAGGCCCACAGCTGGTGCTGAAATCCGGGAAGCTCCGGACGCTCACGGAGAGGATTCAGAACTGCAGGACAAAGGTAAGCTCTGAGAGGCATGTTGTTTGGTTTTAATTCCTCCAACCCTTCCTCAAGGTTAGAGAGCGCGGCCAAAGCCGCAGTAATCATGCTAGTGGCGCTTGTTACGCGACGTCCATTTGACATTTGATACATTCTTGCCTGGAGGATCAGAAATGCCGCGCCTCTGTAGCGTTGGGACAGAGGGCACTTGAGGAGTTATAAGATAGCATGTCAGAAACAGAGCGTAATGGGAGAGTGGAGGCTAGCCAGGATAAAAGGGAGAGAAAAAAGAGAAAAAAGGGTATACCCAAGAGCACAGGCCCTTCTGCTCGACCTGCGGAAGCGAGAGATAAGGGAAAGGACGCCCTGGGAGAGAAAAGTAGAGAAAGGGATGGAGCTTCGAGATGGAAGCCCCTCTACCCAGTTAAGAAATTGGAGGCCCTCGAGCCTGATAGCTTTGAGGAATTGAGCCCCGAGGAGGAGGAGGACTTGGAGGGAGAAGCGGCTCGCTATCATCTGGATGAACATTTGCCGCCAGAATTGAAAGCGAAAGGGAGCGAAAGATCAGAGCCACAGAACGCTTTATGCTGTCCCGCCTGCTCTTCCAAATATGTCCTCGTACTAGTGTGCTAGGAACTCACCAAGATATCATTTTTTTTAACAGCTAATAAAAGAAAATTCGAATATTGTTTTCTGACCTTCACCAATGTTTCAAAGTCCTAGTCAAACCCTGTTTTGGAATGTTAAGCCATTCAAACTATTAGCCTCCAGCATTGGGGGCAGGGAACCAAAGCTTACAGAAT
>NW_022196903.1:30848618-30852794 GCF_008632895.1 Mastomys coucha
AAAGGGGGAGATGTGGAGAGCGGTACAGCTGGAGAGGCATTCGCCATGACAAGATGGTGCCTACTTCCGCTGTTGGCTCCTGGTAAACAACTGTTTGCGCATGTGCATAGAGTGAAAAGACGCCAAGTCACAGCCCATCCCGGGGCGTCACGTGGGGTGATGAGCAAACAGCCAATCATGGGTGGACATGCCGCACTGTGGGCGGACACGCCGCGCTGTGGTGTATATAAGCTGTGCTGATTATCGGCTCGGCCCCTTTTTCCCTCTGGATGAGGGCAATAAACGTTTGCTGCAGAAGGATCCTAGTGTCCGCGTGTCTTCTTGCTGGTGAGACGACTGCGCGGGCAACATGTGGTTATGTAGCCAAGGTTATTAGCTGCAAAAGATTGTCAACCTTAGGGATCAGTTGCAGATGTTTTGCAAGAGATGGAGCCCATAGGAATACAATGAAAGATCTTAAGTTAATGAGGGCTGTAACCCTGCATTAAGTTCCTTGAGTATTACTTTTAACTTATGAGGAACAAATCAACAAATCATTTTTGAAAAGTAAATACTACATGTTCTTTCTGTGTTCGTGTCTGCAGATGCATCTCTGCTCTATCCTTGAAGTAGCCTGGGTCTTCACCTTGATGAACAATCCACGGTTCAGTTTGTAGCACATAGAGCTGTAAAAGAGAAGATGTAAGACATAATAATGGATTGGATGCGTATTGTTGGCCATGAATTAGAAAAGGTTCTTGCTTTGCATTGTCTGATGTGTTATTGAGTATTCCTAAAAGAGACTCATCATTTGCCATTATGATAGATGTAGTTATAACAGTTATCCTTATTGACTCTAGTCCTAGCTAAAAATCATGCCTACATCAAAGACATTTCAAACTAAGTAAATAAGCAAAAAATACAGCAAGAACAACTAATCGGTAGACAGATAAACACATTTTATAATGTATCAGGCTCTTTTAAAAGATATATATATGTATATATATATGCATATATATACATATATACATATAAAATGTTCTACTAGAATGAATGATGTCTAGTTATAACATTTACATTTTATCACATTTTCCTGATTAAAACCAAACATGGATAGTCTAAGACATTTCTTCCATACTGTTTGGTTTGTAAATGAGCAACTGGATTTCAAATCAAGTTCTCAGATGTTTATTGTTTCTAATAACAAAATATGATTGACAATCAACTGTAACCTTATTTTCATTATCTCAGAAACATACTTAACACAATATTGTACAGACTATACAGGTTAGATTTAGGAATATACATATATATATGTATATATGTATATGTGTATGTACATGTGTTTATGTGTGTGCATATGTATACCTATATGCATGGAAAGTCATTAGTGAAGAAAGAGGGCATGAATAGGAAGGCAAGTGGGAAGGGAGTATATGGAAGAGGTGGGATGGAGGGACGGGAGAAATGTTGTCTTTCTAAGCTCATAAATGTAAAAATCAAACATCTCTAGCTTCCTGTCCCTTTTATGCTCATACTGAGAAACCAAGTCCCCTTTGGTCTACCCTCTCCATCTAGCTCACTTTCACACTTTTGCACTGTACTCCCCTTCCTCGAGACTGTAATATTTTACACACGTACAGCTTCATTAATCTTTTCACTAATTTCACTTTTTCTGGTTTAATCTCCCTTTTCAAGAAATAAACAAGAACTCCTATTTTAAATTTCATTTTTTTCTACAACATAATACCACACAGGGCTGATGCCAACCCAATGTTCTGACATTTAACATTCATCAAATATTTATTGCCATTTATTAAACAATCTTTTCCAACTGCCTCTGATATACTGCCCATAGGAGGGATTCTGATATAAGGAAGGATTCAACATCAGTTTCTGGCTTCAAAGAATTTATAAGTTAAGCAGAAAAGAAAAGCTTGTGAGTTGGTGATTATTAGGTGAAACGTTTCCATACTCTGAAGGCAGCACAGACAAATGCTGGGAGGTTTTGATAGGAGGATACCAAGATAGAATGCTGATATCAGTCAGATGGAGAATCCATGGACTAAAGTTGACCACTGAGAAGGACGCTGTCATTTAAAGAGGCCCCAAAACCTAATTGATCCAAAGGCAATAATGTGCTGATTCGGGGGATAGAAAGGAGTGGACCATGATTGCATTATTGCCAGTATAGGTGAGGATTATTTAGAAGAAGGACTCAGCCTCCCAGAACTGAATATGACCCTGCTCCAGAAGAGGAAAAGAGGAAGATGCATCACCCCAGGTTTCAAGGATGCCTGGTGTCTGAGGAGTGCAGGGAAAGCAGAGTGGGGTGCAATAACATGATCTCTGTCTCTGGCTGTGATTGCTCCTTATGGAGTGGGTCATCCAGTTATATTTAGTCCTCATGCTGCTTCTCCTAAGCAAACACAAGCCTTCCTTCTTTCCCGGATTGTAGCTTCTTTCCATAGAGGAGCTGGCCCTGGCTTTGGTAAAATAGGAATAAAGAGATGTCTTAATCGTGGCAGGAGGAGAAGAGTCTCATAGTTAATCCACAAGTGATCATTGACACCTTTCTTTTTTTATAATATTAAAGTTACTAAATTGTGCAAAGTCAAAGTGAAGACAGTTTCCTTAAGAACTGGGCCTGGGAGTGTGGGTATATACATGTAGCCCACACTAACTCTTGAGAATATGGAAGCAGGAGGACCAGAGTTCAGGTAATTAGAACATAGGGAGTTTGAAGCCAGCCTAGGCTAGAGGAAAAAAAAAAAAACAAACTAAAAAAGAAAAAAGGATATTACATTTCTATAAGTCATATTCTAGCATGTAGAATTCCTTAACTGCAAGTGAGGCTTAAATGCAAAGGACATTTGGAAGAAAGATATGACAAGAGCTTACTTGACTCAGTCCTTGTTACCATGCTGGATAAGTGTATGTTAAACATAGATTTTGGTTATGCTTGAAATTGGAGATTAATTTCTGCCAGCAAATCAATGGCTCATGTGAACCTGTAAAAGTAAGAAAAACCCTGCCCACGATAGTCTTACTTTTGGGGGGAGTGGATATCATCTTTTTTCCCATTTCTTTTTTTATTCCTTTTACTGAAAATACATTCTTTTGTCACATAGTATATCCCAATTATGGGTTCCATTCCCACTACTCGTTCCAGTTTCTTTACTTCCTCATTCATCCAGGTCTACTTGCTGTCTGTCTCTTATTAGAAAAGAAAAACTATATAATTTGATGTATATCTCAAATATCTCTATCATCTATCTATCTATCTATCTATCTATCTATCTATCTATCTATCTATCATCTATCTATATTCCTACCTATCTTCCTACCTATCTTCCTATCTATATTCCTATCTTCCTATATTCCTGTCTGTCTGTCTGTCTTAATTTCTCATCTTTCTTCCACAAAGAGTGATGCTTGCTAGCTGCTTCTCTGGTTTTGCTGTCCTGTTTCCCACTATTTTAACATTCCTGTCATCCCAGGGTTTGCTCCACACATTCCCACAAGGACCAATGTGTTACAGACAACAAATTTAAGAATAGAGGGAGTTTTATGAAAGTAAAACATCTTAGCTTTGGCATGGAATATTCGAGAGAAAGAATAATTTAAAACATAGTGGGTATATGAAAGCAAGTTTGTATTTCATGTAAAAAGCCTGGCCTGATTGCTATTAAGTAGGTGTTTGAGCAGATCTGTTAGTGGTCAAATATATTCTTCACTGCCTAATTTTCCTTCTGCATATCACCTATTGGCAATATAAGGAAGTTGAGATACTTATACTCCGCTGGTTTTTCCTCAAAAGTAGCTCATGAAAGGACTGTATATGCTTCCCCCACCCCCTTCCCTGCCACCTTGTGATTATTAAGACCCCACACTCCTCTCTCATATCTTTTTCTCTTTCATTGCCTCAGTATTCATCTAAGGATGGGCCTTTGCTCACTGAGACATGTTGGTGTTAGAGACAATCCTGTTTCTGTGCATGCTATGTGAGTCCAGAAGGAATAGGAAGGAGACACAAATTTATATTCACAAGAGTATTAAAAAATAAAACTTCCCTCTAGAAGCTGGGAAAAATGGCTCATAGTTCTTTATGAAAAATATAGATGGGGTTCCTTCTGGTCTGTCTGAGTTAGTGTTCTGAGCAGACCTTGGGCACAAGCTCTGCAGCCAGTCCCACAA
>NW_022196903.1:30853801-30867626 GCF_008632895.1 Mastomys coucha
TTATGGATAGACCATCTTAATACCTACACCATTTCTTAAATGAATGTAACCTATTCTCTGTGGGCTGACAATGAAGTCACTCACTCAAGTCAAGTAGCTTTGACCATAGCAGGAAGTGTGTATCCAAAAATCGAACCTACAATTCATTTCTTGGTGCAGCAGAACTATCAACTCTCAGCTTAGCTACGAAGGAGGTAAAATCCTTTGGTGATGTGAATGTCATTGAAATACAGCCTTATTACAATGAAACTCAATGTCTAAAAATTGTTCTTATTTTGGGCTTGTACCACAGTAAGAGCCGAGATTTTAAACTCTACTAAATACAAAACAAACAAAAAGACTTTATATATTCATGTTCATTTAAGAAAATACCAGTAGTGATATATTATTTTTAAGTATACAGTTAATATGTTTGGAGTTATTTAAAATTTATATTGAGAAAAATGTATTTTCACTATTGCTGTAGACAAGCATCTACATAAGACCATTAAATTGATTGTTGTTTTATATCAAGCAACTTTTATAATACTTATTTTAATTGTTATAATATTTTAGTAATTTTAAGGAATATGACAAAAAAGATATTGCAGGTATTGAAGGGGGGTCTCTGGGAGGAGCAGTGGTACAAAAGGGAAATAAGAATGTGATTCAATTCTATTTAATTAAAATATATTTTTAAATGTTAACAAATTCAGATAAATTGAAATCATGTAACTTTTCTCATCATAATGCAATAAAAGTTAAAAAAAAGAAACACAGGAAGTGAAAAAAAGAGAAAATATAGATGGCACTTCATGGATTACTTTTGGGAAGAAAAAGGATAATGGGGCTTAGTGTGGTAAGGAAGAATTTAAATATAATATTAAGTGTCTGTAAGGATTAGTGTGACTTATTCTTCACCATGACTTCTAATAAAATCAAGGGCCTGGTAAAGGACTTTTGGTAGTGAACAGTTGAGGATATGCCAAAGAAATGATAGTTTAGGTGTATACCACAGAGTTCTGGAGACATTTGAGACCCTCTCAGGGTGTATACAAGGAAGAAATGCTTGTGCTAGTGATTGTACAGTTGTATTTGCCTCTGTCACTGAGTTGACCTTTGTAATAATAGTGTAAAGTCAATGGTTGACAAAGGACTGGCCTCTTGCCAACAACACATTGAGCTAGAAGCTATAGCATTCTTTGTTGCCACCAAATATTAGAAACACAAAACCAGTGTCATTTAGAATGTGTTACATGAAACAGTTCAGTCTTGTCACCATGACTGTGCAAATGAGTGACAAGCTGAGCTTGCCAAATTTTGACTGGAAGAGTACATATTTTTACTTGAAATGGTGACTGTGTTTGTTCAGATTTCAATGCTTAGTCACATTTTACCAAAATGAATAAGCAATACTGATGCTCTGGAGTAAATAGTAGACAGCATTAAGTGCAGGTAAAAGAAAATTGATGTTCCAAAGGAACACTTAAAGTTTGGAAAACTTATTCCTCCATCATGAGAATGATAACTCCCCAGTATTTATAAGAAGTTGGAGCTGGGGTTGGAGAAATGGATCACTGGGGAGCAGTGCTTACTGTTCTTCCAGAACACTCCAGTGCAGTTCCTGTAGCTCTGGCTTTGGGGATTCTAATTCTCTTCTGATCACCAAAGGTTCTTGTTCTCACATGTTTGGATATCCTCCCTCAATACACACAATTTAAAATAAAATAAATCTTAAAAAGACATTAGATCTGAGTTTTAAGTTTTAAGTCCATCAAATATCTGTGGTGATGGTGTGGTTAGTAAGAGTTGTCAGCTTGACAGAATCTGAAATCACCTGGGAGACCAGCCCTCGACATACCTATAAGGAATATTTTGAGTATGCTAGTTGATGTGGGATTACCCATTGTAACTGTGGGGAGGGGCATTTCCTGTGTAGGAAATCTCGGACTATATTAATTAGAGAAAGAAAGCAGAACACTGTTATCTATGGGATCATTGCTCTCTCTGTCTGGAGATAGGACCAGTCCTTCAGGTTCCTATTGCCTATACTCTGCCATAAGACCCATATCTTGAACTGGAGCTAAAAGTATTCCCCTTCCTTTTCTTCTTCTTCTCTCTCTCTCTCTCTCTTTTTTTGGGGGAGGGCAGGATATTTTATAACATCAGCAGGCAAGGAAAGTAAGCCAGATGGGTATGCATGCTGCTGAGTCAGGGGAGTGCATAGAGAGTCAGGGGACAGTGGCTAATGCACACTCACACTATATAAGAAATCCTTGCTCACAGCAGCACTTCAAGTTTTTCATTTACATCTTTCTATTCAGAAACATTGTATCTCTTGACTTTTACAATGACAAAGGAAGGTGGGAGCCTATGTGTATTTACTGTTGCTAGTTTCCAGCTAAGAAAATTGAGACAAACAACTGTTTACAGTTGTGAAGGTGAGAAGACCAGTGTACTGTCCAGACTATTTTCTTTGTAGGTCAGAGGTTTTCTGGCTACAAGTGCTTCTGAAAACATGTTCTTCTTTTTTTTGTTTTTGTTTTTTTTCTCTCTCTCTTACATTTTCTTGCAATGTGTGGGAAACTGGTGTCTTTCTTGCATACACAGCATCTTACAAACTTGTACCTCACCTGCTCCAGCTTTTCCAGTGCCCCCATTAGTTTATCATGAGCTTTTGCAGAATAACTATTTCTCACGACCCAGAAAAATCACTTCCTTCAGGAAGCCACCCTGAGTGAACTCCAGCCATCCGTTGTCTCTTACTGAATGATCCAAATATATTTTGTATCATATTCTTTTCATGTTTACATAACATTTTGTAATATTATTTTATATATATTTGTGTCTCCCCATCTATATTGTAAGGATACCTGTGACATATTAACATCTACAAAATCAATAAATTCATATTAAATGTATATTCAGGTGTAGTATAAATCATCATTTATAACCCTAGATTATAACATTTTGACAAACTTTCATTAAAGGGGATTAACAAAATATGTGTTAAATCTTCTATATTTAACCTATCCTCCTCTACTCCACATACTTCTGTATTTTTGCTTCCTACAGCAGCATTTCTGGAAGTTTTCAATTATTCACTGAACATTATATTTGGTCCACATGTGTCATTTAAATAATGTTGATTCTTCCCTACCGTACATTGTGTCCAAACAGGGACTCAGAAGTTGCTTAGATATTGAGTGGAAGATAGACCTGGAAAAGGTGACTCAGACATTTAACCAGGCAAAGCAGACATGTCCAGAGAGCGGATGCGCTGGGGAGAGGATGCTTTGCTGACAGTGGAATTTTGACTACAGTAGAAGGAAATGCTGGACAGATTTAATTGGATTGACTGTTATCCCTTCATTAGGATGGCTGTTTTTGGTGAGCAAACATTTTTACTTTTTCAGACCTGTTGGGATTACTTAGACAGCTGGGCATTATTCAAGTTAGTAAACAGTTTGGATTCTTCTAATTTTTATTCTGCTGTCAAAACACGACAATGACCTCCTTTTGGAAAATATGTAAACTACTTTTTAACAGTTGAACTTTTTTTTTTAAGTCAAGAGAGTGGGTTATACATGCCATCTGTATCCAAGAAACTCTCCAGCAGGTTTTCTGTGTTATTTTCTAAGTTCATCTGGCTAGT
This sequence comes from Mastomys coucha, assembly GCF_008632895.1. NCBI lineage: Eukaryota > Metazoa > Chordata > Mammalia > Rodentia > Muridae > Mastomys > Mastomys coucha. The sequence goes on from NW_022196903.1 coordinate 30,857,436, forward strand.
GTCTCCCTTGGCACAATAATACCATTGTATCTAAGTACAGCCAGCCATTAATCTGGGGGTATTAGACTTTCAAACATTCACTCCTCCAAACTATACACTAGATTTGCACTTGTCTGGATGACATTTAAGCAGTTTGCTTGGACAGTATGTCCCCAGCACAGCTTGAGAGGTGCATTTACTAAGGGCTTTGATTCTGTAGTTCACATGAAAAAAAGAGCAAACTTCCTTCTCTCTTGAGATGTTTAGATTAAGTTTAATTGATTTTTTTTAAAAGTACATTAGCATGATGGGAGCACTTAAAAGTGAGTGAACTTCTTTTAATTTTTTTGAATAAAGTGGGTTGCATTTGGGGGTTTGATTTTTAAAGCTTTGAAATTGTGAAATGCCAAGTTGGTTTTTTTTCCAACTCAGAGAATGGACAGTACTCTTGAAACATTCATAATTTATGTTACCAAAGTTTGGACAGACATTAAGTTGCTTCTGGGAAGGAGGCTTTTTACTTTGAGGAACTCCAGCTGATCAGCATTTTCATAGGATACAGCTAGAAACATATGTCTTGTTGTCTGGCTAATGTAACCTTATTGACTTAAAACTTAGAAAGAAATCAATAGTATTTGGAGGCACAGAGGAGATGGTGGAAGTTCCATTTGTGAATATGATGTATGCATCCTGCAAGGGTCATGGTTCTCAAGATGCAGTCCTTGGACCATCAGCATCAGTCTCAGGGCTTACGGATGTGGTGTTGAATGTAAGCATCTCTCACAGAGAATAATGCTGCTTTCCTAGAGCCTTTAAAAAGAGTTTAACCTCAAACTGTCTACCAACCAGTGCTTGGCTAAAGCCTTGACATGGAAGTAAGATTGTGTAAGTCACAATGTTTCCACTCATTCTTCCCGACAGTGTTCACCTCTGTCCTGGAGTGGAGAACACACAGTTGAGTAAGTCTTTCAAGCCAATCTCCCCTCTGGACAACCACTTTTATTGTATTAAATTTAAATGTTGTATCTTTGGTTTTGTTTGCACTTGTTAGTCAGTTTTTGTCTGAGGTGCGATGTCCCTTTCTTGTGCAAGGTCTCATTTAACAAGTATGTTTAGACATTCTCTTCCCTCTTCCTGACTTATCATATCTATTTCTTTTTTGCCATCACAACTGCTTTACTTTCTTCAGAGAACTTTGAGTATTCAACAAGATGAAATTATTGCTTCTAGTGAGATAGAAGAATAGAATGAACTGTTAAAATTGTATAAAGCCTCATGTCTCACAGTCTTCTTTCTCCTATATATCTCCTATTTAAATTTATATACTCTATATATTTCTCTGTATATCTTTCTTATGCTACTTTTCAGAGGCTTTTGTATATAGATTTTATTTTAAGGCATCTTAAATCCTTTCTGCAAAATAGATAGTACAAACAAGCTATTAAGGACAGACTAGGTAAGAGCTGTTCTGGGGGTCAGTGGATAATAATTCCATAAATCAGAAAAGCACCAAAGGAAAATTGTATATCCAAATCATTTTACTTCCAGGGTAACCTTTGTTTCCAGTCAAATAAGTCATCACATATTATATTCAACAAGTCTTGGCCACATAATACAATTTTCCTCTGGAGACTTAGACTGTGGGCAGTGTTGAGCATAGATACTGGCAAGTTGGTTTCAAAGTGTTTTATGTGGGGTTTTCATCTAAAGAGTATCAAGGACGAACTGGGGAGATATCACCGTCAGTGAAGTACTTCCTGCTAAGCATGATGACTTGAGTTCCACCCAGAGGACCCATGTTAAAACAAAGCTAGCTGTGGTAATGAACACATGACCTCGGGGAGGCAGGGCCAAGCAGATCCCTCAGGCTTGCTGAACAAAGTCTATTGTACCTGGTTCATTCTAGTCAAGTGAAAGACACCATCTCATTAAAATAGGCCCTGGAGTCTGCAGAATGATACCCAGAAGTTGTCCAAGAATACATAAATGCACACGGCTATTCCTATAGCAAAGAAACACATGATAAAATTATGAGATTAAAATCAAGTTAAATATCTGCATCAAAACAGAAAACATTGAGGAACTTGCAAGCATTAGTTTCTCAGGGGAAATTTGGTGAAAAGATGTAGACAACTGGAATCTTTGACCATCTAAAATAATGAGGTTAAAGTACAGTAAGTTGAATGGAACTTGAACTAGAAATTATCTTTGAATTTAAGACCTATTTGTATACAGCCTTTCAAAAATACATATTTTTTATATGTTCGCTTTCTCTAACACACATACACATATTTATGTATACATGTGTGTATATACAGACACTTTCAGCCCTGAAATAATCTAGGTAATAATATAAAATAAATTAAAAAAATAAGTAGTATAGAACTACAGAATTGAAATTATCCAGAATGTTCTTTTACTCTAATTTGTCTCTGTCTAAAAACAATAGGTTAAGTTAAATTAGATAAATTAGGTTTGAATAGGAATGGCCTTCATAGAATCGTGTGTTTGAATGCTTAGCACATAGGAAGTGGCACTATTTGGAGGTATGGTCCTGTTGGAGCAAGTGTGTCACTGTGGAGGTGGGCTTTGAAGTCTCATATACTCAATCTCTGCCCAGTGTGACACACAGTTTCCTTCTGTTGCCCGTGGATCAAGTTGTAGAGCTCTTAGCTCCTTCCCTAGCACCATGCCTGTCCACATATTGGCATGTTTCCTGTCACGATGACAATGAACTAAGTTTCTGAAACTGTAAGCCAGCCCCAATTAAATGTTTTCCTTTTTAGGAGTTACTGTGGTCATGGTGTCTCTCTTCAGCAATAAAACCCTAAGATAGATAATAAATAATAAATAATAAAATAAAATATGGCAGACACATTCATACTCATTGCTTTAGCAATCAGCTTCTAGAAAGTGACCCTGAGACTCTCCCTACCCCCAATTTCACTTTTAATTGAAATTGCTCTCTTAATAGTTCTTACCCTTCTTGTCAAAACACTTGGTGGCTGTGGACATTTTCTCCAAACCAGAGAGTTTTTCTGTTACTTGAAGTTTCAAGACACTGACTCAGAGTCTATAAATCTCAACTCATCTAATGCCCATAATTTTAGATTGTATGTAAAGCTAAAGATTTTTGTCCTTTTTTATTTCTTAATTTATAATTTTAAATTTGCTCTTCTCTTGTACAATACATCCTGACTAAAGATTCCCCTTCCTCAATTCTTCCCAGCACCTGCCCATACTTCCCATCTGCTCCTAATCCACTCCTCCTCAATTTCTCTTCAGAAAAAAAAAAAGCAAGCCTCCCAGGGATATCAACCAAACATGGCATAAAAAGATACATTAAGATTAGGCACAAGCTCTCATATTATGGCTGGGTGAGGCAACCCAGTAGGAGGAAAAACGTCTTAAGAACAGACAAGAGAAGAGTCAGAGACACACCCACACATCCTTTTAGGAGACTCACAGAATCACCAAGCTAACAACTATGACATATATGCAGAAGATGCAGCACAGAACCATGCAGGCTCCCGATTGCTGCTGATTCAGTCTGTTAGTCCCTTTAAACCCTGCTTAGTTGATTCTGTCTGCAATGTTCTTCTGGTGTCTTTAATCCCTCTGGCTCCTACAATTCTTCCTTCCTCTCTTCCACCAGGTTGCCAAGCTCCAACCCAGTGAAGAACTCCAATTTGGCCTCCCTCTCCACTTAATGTTTGGCTGTAGGTTTCTGGATCTGCTCCCATCAGCTGCTTGAGGAGGTCTCTCTAATGATGATTGAACAAGGTCCCCATCTATGAGTATAAAAGAATATCATTAGGAGTCATTTTATTGATTTTTTTTCCAAACACAGGATTTTCCTGTGTAGTCCTAGCTGTCCTGGAATTTGCTTTGTAGACCAGGCTGGCCTCAAACTGAAAGACCAGCTTGTCTTTGCCTCCTTAGTACTAGGTTTAAAGGTGTGTGCCAGCATATGTGGCTTGATTTTTTTTTTAATCCTAGGTTTTGGGGTTATCCAGCTTCCACCTTCTGGTAATACAGACAGTATTGGGCATGGGTTCACTCTTGTGGGGTGGGGCTCAAATTAGACCAGTCATTGGTTGGCTGCTCCCACAAGTTCTGTACTTCCATTGCCCCAGTACATCTTGCAGGTAGTAGAGATTGTAGGTTGAAGGTTTTGTGTCTGGGTTGGTGCCCTAGCCCCACCACTGGAAGTTGTCTTGTTACAGAAGATGGCTGTTTAAGTAACTCTGGTTGCAGACAAGAGGGGAAATGGGGGAAATGATGTGTGTGCTTGCAAGCATGCCTGTGGGTGTGCATGTACATGTGTGTGTGCATGTGTTTGTGGGTCTTGTGTGTTTCTTCCCTTGTTGGATGGTATTTAGTCTCTTCTGAACCTAAATGGGGAAGGAAATCAGAGGAGGGAAGGCTGAGTAGATGATTAGGAAATTGCTTCCTGTGGTTCTTCAGAGACTACCTCCATCACTGAGATCTCTCAGCTGAAAACTCCTAAGAGATCAAATGAATCTTTATTTCATTTGTTATTTAATCAAACAATACACCACCCCCTCTCTCTCCATCTCTTTCTTTTCCTTCTCTCTCCCTCCTCTCTTCCTCTCCCTTTTCTTTCTCTTCCCTCACTCCTCTTTCCCTCTCTCCTTTCTTTTCCCAATCCCCTTTGCTCTCTCCCTATCTCTTATTTTCTAGGGAGGGTGGATATATTCTTCTACAAGTTTTGAGAATGCTGACCAGTGCCTACATAGCCAAGTCTCTCTTGTTCTTTCCTCAAAGCCCAGCAACTTTGCCTTTTCCCCTTTAGAGTTTCTAGGTAGGAGTCAAATGCCTGCCAACCAGCCTTCTTAAATACTATTCAAATGTTGAGCAACATTGGGGTCATTGTCCCTGGTAAGAGAATATTCACCAATCAGTCCTGCTGCTGAGTGAAAACTTTAGAGAAAAATGTTTCATTTGCCTAACACTCTTAGTTTTTAGTGTATGTGTATTACTGCTTTAAGAAAAATTTAAATATTCATTATTGATTGTTTTAAAGTGCAAGAAAACATGCAGATACAAATATATTTACAAAATCTTAAAATAATTCAGGATCATAAGGCAATACAAACATATACTTTACTACATTGTTCAATGCAATGAAATCATAAATATCTTCAGAAAAGAGAAATAGCTAGAAAATCAGTGTAAAGAAAGAAGTCTAAAATCTAATTACTTTTAAAAGAGTTTGAGTAGCACATATCACATTTCAGGCGACATTTATGCCTTTGTACATATTTGTGACAATAACAGTGAATGGAAGAGGACATAGATTTGAGAAAGAGTAGGGAGGGCTAAGTGGAAAACATTGGAGGGAGAATGGGAAAGGGGATAAATACACACAAAATAGCTGGCCAAGTCCTAAAACATGTTATCTGTGGGAGCTTTGGCAAGTGGCCCACTCTTGTGAGGGGATACAGGGTAGTATTCTGTCAAACTGTACCGCTCCCACCAGATGTAAACACAACAATTCTATTTTTGGAAATTTCTAGTTGCATGATCCATTACACCCTACCTTTGCTTCTCTTAACTTTGTAGTTACCAAAATACATCAGCTCTTTTATATTTGCTTTTTTTTTCATTACTTTCCCAGTTGTAGAAAACACACACACACACACACACACACACACACACACACACACACACACTTAAAAGAGGGAAAACTTGCTGGCAATACTCTGTGTTGGTGCCTGCCATTTCAAGACCTGGAGTTATGAGCTAAATTGTAAATTTGGATTTTTTTTCTTGTAGCCTTTGAGATGGACTTGATCTGTATTCTTTACTTTTAAAATGTAACCTTCTGACTTTCAGTATGCACCAGGAGGCTTAAATTAGACAGAAAAGGGCACAAAAATCCTTGATTGGTACCCTGATCTTTGTATACTGGAAAAATAAATCCGCTGTTCTCCCCTCTGGTTTTTTCTGCAGATGGCCGTTGCCCCCCTGTCTTGAGAGACTCAGAGCTGGTGTGAGGGGAGCCTTTTGTCTCTGTCACTGTTGACTTCCTTATTTTCCATAAACCAAGGTCAAAGCTTGGAAATGGAAGGTTTGTTAGCAAAAATGGAACACTGGCTTCTTAATTTGTTGAGGTTTGTTTTAGAGAAAATGCATTCAAAACAGCTTTCTGATCCTTAGGTACCCAGTAAATTCTCAGTCCTTTGCAGTTGGAAACATAATGCTATCACACACTAGTCCATTAAGCCGAGGCTCTGTCTTTTACACAATTCATATTTTAAACTTTGAAGAGGCTCACAACTGAGCCTTCACAAACAGTAGCTGTTTACTTTCTTTCCACTAAAATAATCACTGCAAATACCCCCTCTGAGAATGTATATTTTCGGATGCCAGGTAATCAAAGCTTAGTTGTACTCAGGGGCTTTTTCAGAACCAAATGGAAAATAATTGCTTTAAAGTACCTACTTGTGAGGGTTTCTGCTCATCACTGTAATTGCCAGAAGCCACTGTCTTTCTGCCACAATAAATTTCCAGCTATTCATTAGCTTCTATTGGGGGCACGAAACAGATCATCTTGTTAGCACTAACTTTGATTCCTAAAATATCGTTACCTGATATTTTTCACATTAGAATTACAAGTTGCACATAAGCTAAAATAATAAATTCCCATGCCCCACTTTAAGGAGTAGAACAGGTAGTTGAAGGATAAAACTAAGACCCAGGCAACCTTGCAGGATTTAGATATGAGTTCTCAGTGTGAGTATTTACTCTGGGAGCATATTTCTGAAGTCCCCTTTGTCAAAAGACATTTAATTTCTTGACTATAAGCCTTTGCATGCAGAACACAGCAGTTGGCCATTAATCCCTGGGATGTGGTAGCAGCCTCTTCAGTCCTCCCCAGTGCTAGAGGCATAGTATGATTGCTGGGAAAAGAATCTTCCTTGGTGAAAAAACCTGTCAAGGATTTCCTAATTTGACTTTGCATAGTCCCTAGATTGATGAGTTTACATCTCAAACCTACTTTGAAGGCTTTGTTTTTTTTTATGGTAAAAGGTAAACACACCTTTTCTGATTTATTAGTTTATTATGTACATCGGGGATACATCTAATCATTATCTTTGCTAAAAATGACTTGTAAACTGATGACTGGCATCTCTTGCCTTACTGGGATTCTGCCAGCTCACTTAAGGGGTCACCCTTTCATTTCCTAAGGTCAATAGTTTTTGATAGCTAAGTCTCTGCTGGGCTGCTGCATACACATACTAAGAAGGTGTGGATCATTGAGGATATGCCCAATGATGTCCATTCTGTGGTAGCATCTCATTCTTGTACAGTTTTAACTGTCTCAGCCGATCACAGAGCCCATCCTCTGGCTTTTGTGCCTATTATTGTTAAAAATAAATAATAAATAAAAATGTTAAAACTGCATATATGTCTTTTTGTTTTTATGGACGTCAGAGGTCAACCTCAGGTTTTGTCATCATTATCATTTTAAGGCAGGTTCTTTCACTGGCCTGGAAATCATCAAGTAGCCTAGGCTTGCTGGCCACTGAATCCCTGAGATTTATTTGTCTCTGCATGCCCAGAGAGGGAATTAGTATCATGGGGCACCATGACTGACTTTTATGTGGGTGCCATGGATTGAACTCAGGTTCTCATGTTTATACAACAAGCACTTAACTATTGAGCTATCTCTTCTGTCTCTGTACATTTAAAAAATTATATTCAAATAATATTTACTAGAAGACAAATAAAGCAACTGAGAGGTCAATTACTTACTTTAGGTGACTTCATCCTAACAAAATGGAACACAGAAGACCAAAAGGGATGGGGAATAATTCTATGAAAGGTTACCAAGAGTTCAAAGAGGTAACTACAGACTAAGAGTGGCCTGTGTGTCCAGTAAGTATGGATCAAGCTGACAGCAAGCAAGAGAATTTGGCTTGGACCAAAACTATGTGACAATACTGACTTAGACTTTAGCAAATTAACATCAAGTGGCAGAAGACTTGGAAAACAGAACAGATAAGGGCTCGTGAGTTACGAGCCCTTAGTTGTCACTGTGAGCAGGGGCTCATGTTACACAAAAGCCAACCTACTGTCTGGGTCTAATAATCTTTTCAGTAGGCTATAGAGGCGTCCTATATTCAGCATAGCACCAGTGATTTGTTAACTATACAGGATGCAGGAAGAAACATTTCTGACAAACAAACCAACAGACAAAGACAGTGGGTATTTCTGACTAGAGCTTTGGGGGACAGTAACCTAGTTTCCGGGCTGAGTGAAGGAAAAAAAAAACACAAAGTGCTTAATTTTTTAATGCTGGGCCATTTCTTGAATAAATATCCAAATAAAAGGATACCCATCAAAGTCTTTCAGAGTTAAACCAGGGCAGTTTTCAGCTGTGTGGATGGATAACCTTAATTCCTATTTATATCAGTCACATCTGCCCTGTAGTGGAAGATCTAGATGTATTGTCATGCAAACTTAAATTGTTAGAAAGCTTGCCATGAAAATTCTGAATAATTTGTAATTTTAAATATTTTTAAAACTAGAGCTCAGCAATCATGGTTGTACAGCACATTCTGATGCAATAGTTTTGACCTAACAAAAGTTTTGTTAATGTAGGTAAGAGATGGTAGCAGAGAGTATTTGCTTATATGCAATATCAATCTTTTACCCTTAAAACATCAAATGAATTTGGAACTAAAGATAATTGTCATGGAGCTATGGGGCAACCATCTGTGGTTCCTGTGCATGGTGGATGTATATCAGATTTGGAAGAAGCAGGAAAGCTTATGCTTGCGTTGAAGATCCTATAGATGTTTGCCAATGATGGGTTGGAATCTTAAGCAAAACTGATGTCACAGGCATGCTGCCCAAGTTCCCACTTCCATTCTGTGAGCCAGGTGTTGAGTGTTGCATTTATTTTGACTGTCTCTGTCACATCATGGAGGCACCTGATGACTTCATGATGTTGGAGCCGAGTGATTAGGATCAATTATGGTTTGAATTGGGAAATTCCCCTACAGGCTTACCTTGTTCCTCAATGGATGCAGCTATTTTAGGAGACTATGGGATCTTCAGATAGATGTCCATCACAGGAGTGGGCCTTTGTAGGTTGTTCCCTGATCCTAGTTGTGGCATGATCTTTGCCTCTTGCTCTGTGAAGAACCTTTGTCATAATGTGAAGAACTTGTTCCATGTGATTCCATTCTGAATGCTGCCGTACTTTCCCATTGTGATGAAATGAGACCCCTGAAATCGTGAGCCAAAATAAATCTTTCTTTCATAAGGGTTGTTTCTGTCAGGGGTGGGATAAAAATGACATGAAAGTCAATTGGGAACCAAATTTGTCCCAGTCATTTATTCTCTCCTCAATCGTGCTCCTGCATTGACATCTTACTAAGCTCTAGTAAAATTAGTTCTCCTTAATCTGGAAAGGACTACACTGTTAATATAGTCTTTGAGTCTAGGATGATACATTTGAGGTATCTAGAGAATAGCCTACATATGACTTTGGATATAGCAATCAAGAAACTGAGACAGAAAATCTCTGAGTCTTGCTTTTATAAAGTGAGAAATGAAAGGAGAAAACTTTTTGTATTCAGGATGAAAATCAAACTCAAATAGTTAGCAGTGGTTCTCAGCCTATTTGTTGTGACCTTCTTTAGGGTCACATATCAGACATCCTGTAGATCAGATACTTCTGTTACAATTTGTAACAGTAGCAAAATTGTAGTTCCGAAGTAGCAATGAAATAATTTTGTTATTGAGGGTGACCACAACATGAAGAAATGTATTAAAGAGTCCCAGCATAAGGAAGGTTGAGAGCCAATGAGTTAAGTGATCACAGATAATATTTGATGGACTATAAGTACAAAACTGAGTGTCTCTGGATTAGGTTGTTTCTTAAAATCAATAACATTGATCAGTTGTTGATGGATAGTGAGTGTGACACAGCTGATATTACCTGTACTATAAAAATAGAAAACTAATCATCATCATAATCATTATTGTCTCAAGTTATAGAATGTCTGGAAGCAACTTGGAAGAAAGCCATGGGGCACTATTTCAACCTCTAGGTACCAAATAGTTGCAAAGAAATTAGGTGTTCTAGGAACTGGTAGTTACTTATCTGGCAACACCAGAGGATTGGACTTGTTCTTGTAGATTTGTTTTTTGTTTTGTTTCTTGTTTTTTTTTTTT
>NW_022196903.1:30867691-30870303 GCF_008632895.1 Mastomys coucha
TTTCAAGACAGGGTTTCTCTGTGTAACTCTGGCTGTCCTGGAACTCACTCTGTAGACCAGGCTGGTCTCGAACTCAGAAATCCACCTGTCCTGTAGATTTTTAAGAAAGAAACAGTGTGTCAGCCATACCATGTGGAACAACACAACCATTAACAACTGAGCCTGAGAGAATCAGACTGAAGCATGAGAGAATTTCGAGAATCTCTATCATCCATGTGTATTTTTGTTCAGTGTGTATTCAACAGTAATGAACGAGTAAAGTGTATCTTTGCATTGCACAGAGCCTTCTCAACTTTTACAGATTAAAATTCTAAGTAATAGGAACACACTGTATTGTACTTTAAGGGGTCATGTTTTTTTGTTTGTTTGTTTTGTTTTGGATTGAATTAGTGCATAAAAATAATGAGGCTCCTTGCAATCCCTGGTGTCAGATTGTCAGGTTCAAGGACATCTGGTATATTCATCAAAAAATTCTGGAAGAAGTGGTCTTTACTTTAAGGTTTTACCCAGGATTCAAACTTGAAAAATCAGTAACTTCAATGCACCATGCACGACATCTAACATCTAATTGACTGATGACATAAATCTCAGGAGAACAAGTTAATATGGGGCTGGTGGCTACAGCAAGAAGAGCTGACACTCAAAGCTGGCAGAGGGATTGTCTCCGAATTTTAGTTAACAGGCCTTCACTGCACCCATTCTGCAAGTGACACCGTGCACCGGGTTGCTACAGTTGCCTGGAGACTGATTGAGCCTTGCTCTTGTTGTAGTTGTCCTGATGAGAAAAATAGGCCATTCTCTATTGTTAACTAACCTTACCATCGCTCTCTCTTTAGAGGAAGGACACGGTTATTTATAGACCCTATTAATTTAGCTTAAATGATTCCAGCTACTGGCTATGTGTAATCAGCTTCCCCCCCCCTTTCTGCTTAGAATTGGCCGAAAACACATTGGAGAAGAGATTATAAAAATATATCACTTAAGAGCATCCATAGCTGCCTCTAATGTCATCATGCAAGTTCTGTTACCAGAACACATCAAAAAATAGGCTGCCTCCCTCCTCTGGGCTGGCAGATCAGATTGATCACTGGAGCTTAAACCATGTGGACAGGGAAAGGCTCTTCACTGAGAAGAGCCCCCCTGGTGTCACATTGAATGGAATCAGTGTCCACTCCTGTATTTTCAAGCTCACATAGCTAATTCTCAGTAGGCAACCTTTAAAAAGGATTCCAGGGAGATGCCCATCAAAGATTAGGGAAGGGATTATTTGTGGACACCACTGAAGGATTTAGTCTCTCCCTGGGTAACTAGCCTTCTGGTTAATGAAGTGTCTGTTCTTTCATTTAATGGGCCAGGCTGTTCTATAATAGCAATGCGAGGTTGTTGGCTTGCACAACCCTGACGAGAGAGTTGACAGAATTTGGGGCACTGTAGCAAAATGTCCTCTCTGATGTTGGGGCCAACCCAGAGCTGCTTTGTCATTAACCTGGTTGTCCCCTGGGGGACAATGCTTGTGATGGACTCACCTCACTGTGGCCAGAAGTGTCTCTGTGCAGCTTTCTTGGTCTCTGCTGGGAGGAAGTAGAAGGCAGACTGTACTTATTTTTTTTTTTTGTTTCAAAATAATTTAATAAACAGCACAAAATCTCTCTCTCTCTCTCTCTCTCTCTCTCTCTGTGTGTGTGTGTGTGTGTGTGTGTGTGTGTGTAGGTCATGTATGTAGAAAGGGAAAGAAAGGTTCTTTTTTGTCATTTAAATTTTTTTAAATTAATTTTTTTTACACTCCATATTCCATTCCCCATCCCCCCATCCCCCCTCCAACTGCTCCACACCTCCTTCCCACTCCCTCTATCTCCACATGGATGCCCCCACCCCCATCCCACCTGACCTCTAAACTCCCTGGGGTCTCCAGTCTCTTGAGGATTAGGTGCATCATCTCTGAATGAATAAAGACCTGGAAATCCTCTACTGTATATGTGTTGGGGCTTCATATCAGATGGTGTATGCTGTCTGTTTGATGGTCCAGTGTTTGAGAGATCTCGGGTGTTCAGATTAATTGAGACTGCTGGTCCTCCTACAGGATCTCCCTTCTCCTCAGCTTCTTTCAGCCCTCCCTAATTCAACAACAGGGTCAGCTGCTTCTGTCCATTGGTTGGGTGCAAATATCTGCATTTGACTTTTTCAGATGCTTGTTGGGTCTTCTGGAGTGGAGCCATGCAAGGTACCTTTTTGTGAGCACTCCATAGCCTCAGTAATAGTGTCAGGCCTTGGGACCTCCCCTTGAGTTGGATCCCACTTTGGGCCTGTCTCTGGATCTTCTTTTCCTCAGGCCCCTCTCCATTTCCATCCCTGTAATTCATTCAGACAGGAACAATTATTGGTCAGAGATGTGACTGTGGGATGGCAATCCCATCCCTCCCTTGATGTCCTGTCTTCCTGATGGAGCTGGCTCTATAAGTTCCTTCTCCCTACTGTCAGGCATTTCATCTAAGGTCCCTCCCTTTGAGTCCTGAGAGTCTCTTACCTACCTGCATTCTGGAGGGTTCCCCCAACCTCCTATTTCCTGAGGTTGCCTGTTTCCATTCTTTCTGCTGGCCCTCAGGGCTTCAGTC
>NW_022196903.1:30870319-30873391 GCF_008632895.1 Mastomys coucha
CTGGCCCTCAGGGCTTCAGTCCTTTTCCCTCACCCAATACCAGATCAGGTTCCCCTCTCTCCCCCACTTCCTACCTTCCCCCTCGTCCCCTTTCCCCCCCAGGTCCCTCCCTCCATCCTCACTTGTGATTGTTTTCTTCTCTCTCCCAAGTGGGATTGAGGCATCCTAACTTGGGCACTTCACCTTAGTGACCTTTTTGAGTTCTGTGGACTGTATCTTGGGTACTGTTTCTGTATTTTTGTATTTTTGTTTGTTTGTTTGTTTTGGCTATTATCCACTTATTAGTGAGTACATACAATGCATGTCCTTTTGGGTCTGAGTTGGGTCTCACTCAGGATGATATTTTCTAGTTCCATCCATTTGCCTGAAAAACTCAGGATGTCCTTGTTCTTAATAGCTGAGTAGTATTCCATTGTGTAAATGAACCACATCTTCTGTATCCATTCTTCTGTCATGGGACATCTCGGTTGTTTCTAGCTTCTAGCTTTTACAAATAAGGCCACTATGAACATAGCAGAACACATGCCCCTGTGGCATGGTAGGCATCTTTTGGGTATATTCCCAAGAGTGGTATAACTGGGTCTTCAGGTAGATCTATTTCCTGTTTTCTGAGGAACTTCGATTGATTTCCAGAGTGGTTGCACCAGTTTGCAATCCCACCAGCAATTGGAGGAGTGTTCCTCTTTCTCCACATCCTCTCCAAAATGTGTTGTCATCTGAGGTTTTGATCTTAGCCATTCTGATTGGTATAAGGTGGAATCTCAGGGTCATTTTGATTTGCATTTCTCTGATCACTAAGGACTTTGAACATTTCTTTAGGTGCTTCTCAGCCATTCAAGATTCTTCAGTTGTGAATCCTCAGTTTAGTTCTATACCCCATTTTTTGATTGGGTTGTTTGGTTTTTTGATGGTTAACTTCTTGAGTTCTTTATATATTTTGAATATTAGCCCTCTATCAGATGTGAGGTTAGTGAAGATTTCTTTTTCCAATCTTAGGTTGCCAGTTTGTCTTATTGACTATGTCATTTGCTTACAGAAGCTTTCTAGTTTCATAAGGCCCAATTAACAATTCTTGATCTTAGAGCATGAGCCATTGGAGTTCTGTTTAGGAAGTTTCTCCTTGTGCCTATGAGTTCAAGGCTTTTTCCCACTTTCTCTTCTATTAGATTCAGTATATCTGGTTTTATGTTGAGGTACTTGATCCACTTGGACTTGAGCTCTGTAGGAGGTGAAAAATATGGGTCTATTTTCATTCTTCTACATACAGACATCTAGTTAGACCACCACCATTTATTGAAGATGCTTTCTTTTTTCTATTGTATATTTTGGCATCTTTGTCAAAGATCAAGTGACCATAAATGTGTGGCTTTATTTTTGCATCTCAATTCTATTCCATTGATCAACGTGTCTGTCTCTGTACCAATACCATGTAGTTTTGTTTTTTTTTTAAGTCACTATTGCTTTGTAGTAAAGCTTGAGGTCAGGGATGGTGATTCCCCTAGTTGTTGTTTTATTGTTAAGAATTGTTTTTCACTGGGCGATGGTGGCGTACGCCTTTAATCCCAGCACTTGGGAGGCAGAGGAAGGCAGATTTCTGAGTTCGAGGCCAGCCTGGTCTACAGAGTGAGTTCCAGGACAGCCAGAGCTACACAGAGAAATCCTGTCAGAGAAACCCTGAATTGTTTTTGCTATTCTGGTTTTTTTTGCCTTGGATGAATTTGAGAATTGCTATTTCCATGTCTTTGAAGAATTGTGTTGGAATTTTGATAGGGATTGAATTGAATTTATAAATTGCCTTTGGTATAATGGCCATTTTTTACTATGTTAATTCTGCCAGTTCATGAGCATGGGAGATCTGAGCATTCATGAGCATTTTCTGAGATCTTCGATTTCTTTCTTGAGAGACTTGAAGTTATGATCATACAGGTCTTTCATTTGTTTGGTTAGAGTTACCCCAAGATATTTTATATTATTTGTGGCTATTGTGAAGGGAGTTGATTCCTTAATTTCTTTCTCAGTCTGTTTATCCTTTGTATAATTGAAAGCTACTGATTTATTTGAGTTAATCTTATATATGGCCACTTTGCTGAAGTTGTTTATATGCTAGAGAATTTCTCAGGTAGAATTTTTAAGGTCGCTTATGTATACTATCATATCATCTGCAAATAGTGATACCTTTATTTCTTCTTTAGAAATCTCTATCCCCTTGATCTCTTTTTGTTGTCTTGTTGTAGCTAACACTGCAAGTACTATATTGAATAGATATGGGAAGAGTGGGAATCCTTATCTTGTCCCTGATTTCAGTGGGATTGCTTCAAGTATGTCTCCATTTAATATTGGCTGTTTGCAGTAAATAGTTTTTATTATGTTTAGGTATGGGCCTTCAATTCCTGATCTCTTCAGTACTTTTAACATGAAGAGGTGTTGTATTTTGTCAAATGCTTCTTTTGCATCTAAGGAAATGATCATGTAATTTTTTTCTTTGAGTTTGTTTATATAGTGGATTACATTAATGGATTTTTGTATATTAAACCAACCTTGCATCCCTGGGATGAAACCTACTTGATTGTGGAGAATGATGGTTTTAATGTGTTCTTGAATTCAGTTTGCAAGGATTTTATTGAATATTTTTTGTGTCAATATTCATAAGCGAGATTGGTCTGAAGTTCTCGTTTTTTGGTTGGGACTTTGTATGATTTAGGTATTAGAGTAATTATGGCTTCACAGAATGAGTTAGGTAGTGTTTCTTCTGTTTCTATTTTATGGAATAGTTTGAGGAAAATTGGTATCAGGTCTTCTTTGAAGGTCATGTAGAATTCTGCACTAAATCCATCTGGCCCTGGGGTTTTCTTGATTGGGAGGTTTTTAATGAGTTCTTCTATTTCCTTGTATGATGTGAGCCTGTTTAGATAGCTTACCTGCTCTTCATTTAACTTTGGTATGTGTCATCTGTTTAGAAAACCATCCATTTCATCTAGATTTTCCAGTTTTGTTGAGTATAGTCTTTTTTTTTTATTTTAGATATTTTGTTTATTTACATGCGAATTTCTCCATTCCCAGTTTCCCCTCCAA
>NW_022196903.1:30882571-30886595 GCF_008632895.1 Mastomys coucha
AGGGAAGGGGCAGAGGAGGACGCTGAACCCCCTCTGTCACTCGGAAGCTGAGAGGATAGTGTCCCTGCAGCCCTGCGGTTCCCCTGGCTAGTATAGTCTTTTATAGTAGCATCTGGTGATTATTTTGAATTTCCTCCGTTTCTGTTGTTATGTCTCCCTTTTCATTTCTGTTTTTACTAATTTGGATACTGCCTCTTTGCCCTTTAGTTAGTTTGGCTAGGGGTTTATTTATCTTGTTGATTCTCTCAAAGAAACAGCTTTTGCTTTTGCTGATTCTTTGTATTGTTTTCTTTGTTTCTATTTGGTTGATTTCTGCCCTGAGTTTGACTATTTCCTGCCTCCTACTCCTCTTTGGTGAGTTTGCTTCTTTTTGTTCTAGAGCTCTCAGGTGTGCTGTTAGGTTGTTAGTGTAAGATCTCTCCAGTTTCTTTACCAGGGCACTTAGTGCTATGAACTTTACTCTTAGCACTGCTTTCATTGTGTCCCATAAGTTTGGTTATGATGTGTCAACATTTTCATTACATTCCAGGAAGCTTTTAATTTCTTTCTTTATTTCTTACCTGACCAAGTTGTCATTGAGTAGAGAATTCTTCCATTTCCATGTGTATGTGGGCTTTCTGTAGTTTTTGTTGTTATTGAAGACCAGCCTTAGGCCATGGTGATCTGATAGGATACATGGTATTATTTCAATCTTCTTGTATCTGTTGAGGGTTGTTTTGTGACCAATTACATGGTCCATTTTGAAGAAGGTACCATGATGTGCTGAGAAGAAGGTATATTCTTTTGTTTTAGAGTGAAATATTCTGTAGATATCTGATAAACATATTTAGTTCAACTTCTCTTAGTTTCATTGTGTATCTGTTTAGTTTCTATTTCAATGACCTGTCCATTGGTTGAGAGTAGGATGTTGAAATTTCCCACTAATTATTATGTGGGGTTCAATGTATGTTTTGAGTTTTAGTAAAGTTTCTTTTATGAAGTTGAGTGCTCTTGCATTTGGGGCATAGGTGTTCAGAATTGAGACTTTCTCTTGGTGGATTTTCCCCTTAGTGAACATGAAGTGTCCTTCTTCATCATGCTTGATAACTTTTGGTTGAATGTCTATTTTATTGGATATTAGGATGGCAACTCCTGGTTGTTTCCTGGAACCATTTGCTTGGAAGACCTTTTTCTATCCTTTTACTCTGAGATAGTGGCTGTCTTTGTTATTGAGGTATGTTTCTTGTATGCAGCAAAGTGCTGGATCATTTTTGCATATCCAGTCTGTTAGCTTATGTCTTTTTAACAATTTTTTTTGGGAGGGTCGAGACAGGATTTCTCTATAAGCCCTGGCTATCCTGGAACTCACTCTGTAGACCAGGCTGGACTTGAACTCAGAAATCTACCTGCCTCTGCCTCCCAAGTGCTGGGATTAAAGGCTGTACCACCACCATCTGGCTAGCTTATGTCTTTTTATAGGTGAGTTGAGTCCATTAATATTGAGAGATACTAAAGAGAGATGACTATTTGTTTTTATAAGTGGATTTCTGTGCTTATTGTTCTCTGCTTTTGGCTTTGTTGTAAGATGCTTAATATGTTGTCCTTTCTTTGGTGCAGATATCTTCCTTGTGTTGGAGTTTTCCTTCCAGGATCCTCTGTGGGGCTGGTTTGGTAGATAGACACTGTTTGAATTTGGTTTTGTCCTGGAATATTTTGGTTTCTCCATCTATGTTAATTGAGAGTTTTGCTGGGTGCAGTAGCCTGGGCTGGCATTTGTGTCCTCTTAGAGTCTGCATGACCTCTGACCAGGCTCTTCTGACTTTCATAGTCTCTGTTGAGAAGTCTGGTGTAATTCTGATAGGTCTACCTTTGTACGTTACTTGGCCTTTTCTCCTTGCAGCTTTTAATATTCTTTCTTAGCTCTGTGCATTTAGTGTTTTGATAATTATGTGATGAGAAGATTTTTGTTTCTGATCCCATTTATTTGATGTTCTACAGGCTTCTTGTACCTTTATGGCTATCTCTTTCTTTATGTTGGGGAAGTTTTCTTCTATGATTTTGTTGAAGACATTTTCAGGTTCTTTGAGCTAGGAATCTTCATTCTCTTCTATTCTGATTATTCTTAGATTTGATCTTTTCACTGTGTCCTGAATTCCCTGGATGCTTTGGGTTAGAAGTTTTTTTTTGTTTTGAGTTTTCTTGTGTCAATCTCTTCTACCATTATCTTCTACACCTTAGTTTCTCTATTCTCTATTCTAACTCTTGTATTCTGTTGGTAATACTTATATTTGTAATCCTGACCTCTTTTCTAGGTTTTCCATTTCCAGGTTTGCCTCCACTTGTGTTTTCTTTATTGTTTCTATTTCTACTTTTAGATCTTGGATTGCTTTATTCAATTCCTTCACCTGTTTACCTGTGTTTTCCTGTATTTTTTTTTTTTTTAGTGAGTTATTGATATCCTCCTTAAAGGACTCTATTATCTTCATGAGATAGGATTTTAGAATAGATTCCTGATTTTCAAGTGTGTTGTTGTATTCAGAGCTTGCTGTGGTGAGAGAACTGAGTTCTGATGATGCCCATGTATTTTGGCTTCTGTTGCTTATGGTCTTGCGCTTTCCTTTCACCATCTGGATATTGTAGGCCTGTGTGCCAGAGGCTTTTTACAGAGATCTCTGGCCCAACCTGGTGCAAGAGCCCTAGCGAAGGGAAGTGAGCATGGGTTGGGCCGTCTGTTTCTCAGTTTCTTCACACTGCCCTGCACTGAGTCGGGTTGGGCTGGGCCGTCGAGAGGCTGGGTAGCCAGTGAGGAGTGCTGCACAGCTTCAGGCCTCAGGCCGTGTTTCAGGAGAGTAGACTTCTTCCCAAGTGTTACAGCTCTTAGGACAAAAGGCTCAGACAGCAAAGTAGACGTTTCGTGAGCTTTTACTTCCCTGGTTAGGATGGATGGATATATATGCATGCAGTTTTGGGGGTCATTCAGCAGTTATCTCTCATTGGTTTGGGCTGAGAGTATTTGCATGTAAGAGGGCTTGACCAATATCACAGACCTCTTCTGCTGGGGTGGTTGTGGGCAGTTGGGACTGAAATATGAGCCAGGGTCCCAGGAGTTATGGCTGAACTCCTTGCAGGCAGAAATTACCCACTGGGGCTTCGGAGTTCTAGATTCGACTGGGTTCAGGTTGCCTGAACAGACCACTGCACCACAGGATATCTCTGGTGTTTGTTGGTTTGGGTGACTGTTTAGAGTCTGCCTCTTTTGTCCCTGATTTGCTTCAGGTCTCCACGTAGGCCTGTGGCCCTGGCTGTATCTAACTACCTGTGGGGCCTTCCAACTGAGGGCTCTTCACAGGGGCAGAGAAGCTGCTGATCTGTTGCCCTGGCTGCAGTAGATCTCCTGGGAGGCCTTCAGACAGCTGCTCTGAGTGCAGCGGGTCCTCCAGAATGGATCAGGATATGGAGTCTTCAAGGGAGCAGACCAACTAGGGGTCTGCGACAGCAGCAGGGACCGGTTGGAAGGGGTGGAAGGGATGGAAGGGGAGTGATATTTGGGAGGGCGGGGGTTTGATGGGTGATGGGTCCAGAGTCCACTAGGCTCCCAGAAGCAGCTCCAGGACTCAGAGGGTGGTGTGGAAGGGGAGTGTGGTGGTGTTTTACCAACTGCTCTGAGCGCAGGGAATCCTCTAGGATGGATTGGAATATGGAGTCTTCACAGAAGCAGACCAACTAAGGGGTTTCAGAAAGGTTCTTAAGTAAGATAAGGAGTAATAAAAGAAACGTAAGAGGATAGAAGTCATATGACATGGAGGAGGGGCTACTGGCTGAAGGGGAGGGGGAAGCAGCAGAAGAGGAATATCAACAGAAGCACAGTGTGGAAAGAAATGTCCTCACCTTGTGGGTTAACTCACTGACTGAAAACCAACGCAAGGAAAGAGGAAAACACAGTATAACTCCCCAAAGTGTTCAAGTTTCCACCCATGGGCTTCAGTGGAGCTGAGAACGTCATTTTAAAGATACCGGGCCCTGCACTCAGTTCGATGGATGGCTG
>NW_022196903.1:30887514-30896370 GCF_008632895.1 Mastomys coucha
AAAAAAAAAAAAAAAGAAAAGAAAAAAAAATAAAGATACCGGGCATCAGTCTGACTTGTAAGTTTAAGTGGAAATGGTCAGTACTAGTTCTGCCTTGAAGACTGTGTACTGGTTTGAGCCAGGTGCTGTTCTCAGCACTAAGGACACCAAATCCTTCCTCAGTTGAGGCTTGTGTTGAAGTTCAATGCTGAAAATTTACTTCCTTTTTAGTTTTTTATATACCTGCCTTTCTGGCGGAATTCTGTTTTAATTGGGGGTAATTTATCACCATAAACATTATTTTTTTTAAATGCATGGTAATTTTCGAGCTGAAACATAAAAACATAAAGTTGTACATTAGTAAAATTCCAGTGTGATATATTATACATGTATATTATGTAATGTTTAAATCAGGTTAACTGGTTCTCAGATGTGTTACTGCTAATTATTAACCCATAAAAAGTATACAGCTGCTCTCCTTACTATATAAAGAACAACAATTACACAAACTTCTTTGCATTTAGAAATTACTATTAACTCCATGTCTTCTCATTTTGGATGTTGTGGAGAACCATCTCTGTCCTGTGAGATGGAGACATGATGTTAGACATTCATCTGTCTAAGCTTGATAAATCAAGATTCTCTGGTGGATTTGCTTAGCATTTTTTTTTTTTTTTAGCATTCACATTTTATTTGAAACATTGATTGATCTGTTTTTCTTAGCTTGTAGTGGGTCTTTTAGCATTAAAATTCCCAGACTCTCTTTCAGTGAACATTTACTGCTACTATTTATTACAATAGTAAACTATGAAGCCACACACTTCTTTTCATGCTGATGTGGTACCAGCCATGGTAAGGTTATATATGCAGTGTAGACTCAGGCACAATTCATACATGTGCCTTGAATATAATGATTGCAAATGGGTCTACCATTCTAGTGTCTAAATAATGCCAATTGAGAACTATTAAGGACCACATACTCTGAACATTTAGGTACATTGTAGAAAAGAATATTTCGCCTCCACAATTGTAAAATAGAGAAACTAAGCACAAGGAGCATGCATTCAACATGTGGATAAATATACGAGTGATTTGTCAGACTTCTGTAAAGGGCCAAGGACACAAAACATATATTTTAAGCCAGTTAATGATGAGACTTCTATAAGGACTATAGTGATTCATATGAAAGAACATTTTAGATATCTTTGCTTTAAGGGAACTGCTGCCAACTAAGTTGCATGTTCTAATTTGGAGAGCAAAGGTGCTTGGATATAACAGTTATGGTTGCTAGTGCAAATATCACCTTTGCTTCTTTTTAGTAATTTAGTAATTTGCTATGTGTATGGAAAGCAAAACTTGGTTTATTTACAGTGGTTCACCTCACTCCTTCCCCTAGTTTTGCTATTCTTCTAATGCTGGAAATTGATATGGAACATAAAAAAATGTCTAGAGTTGCCTGACAACTCCCCAGGAAACTTTTAAAAGCCATTAATTTAGAAGCAATTTTGTTTCTATATTTCATTTCTCAATTGGTTGTGGTGGAAGTAATTGTCATATCCAAAGGGAGAATCATGACTCCAGGCAATCCATAAGTATCAGGTGCTTTGGAAACAGCTTTATTTGGTTAAAAGCCCTCAGTTACAAAGAGAAGCAGAAGGAAATCCTGGAAGCATGACTCAGTGACAGAACTCCTTTGCAGAAACAGTCGGAGTGCCAAGGCTCACCATATACCAAAGTAAGAGAAAAGGGTTCTTGGAACTTGATTAGACTTAGCCATGCACTGGAGTCAGACTCACCTCTAGGTATGTCTCTGTGTGGTCATTTCCAGAGAGGATTTGCTGGGGGAGAAAACACACACTGAGTGTAGGGGCTCATCTCATAGGCTGGGGAAACCTGCCAGGGCAGGCATGCTCTAACTGCTTCCTGGCCAGTAAGAGGTGAGACGCCTCTGGCAAAGACTCCTGCTAACTTGATGTTCTGTCTCAGTCCAACACCAAAATAGTGGAGCTGGCTAGCCATGGAATGAAACCTCTGTCTGAGGTCCTGAGCTCAGATAGATTTTTCTTCCTCTAAAATTGTTTCTCTTAGATATCTGCCACAGAGATAAGAAACTGCTCATCAAATCCCCTACCTGTTTAATTAGGCAATGCTGTGCCCTTATATTCTACCTTCAAGTTTGTTGAGTACTAAATGAAAACATCCAAACACCAAAGACTTGGGTGTCAAAAAGCTAAGGAACTTAATATTTTAGTATTTTAATGTGTAATTTTGAAATAAAGGAGCTGGGAGTTTCCAAAAGGAAACTGACTTGTGTAAGTCAGCTGGGATATGCTTTATGTATACATAGTAAGGTGCTACCATGTATGTCCACATGTAGATAGTATTTGTATGCATTTTCTGTGCATCATTAAAAGAAAAATTAAACCTGGCAGTTTCCATTTCTGTGTAGCTTTCAAAGCTAAAGAGTTATGAAAGGCAGCATTATGGTTAATGGTATTTCATAAGTTCTTATCGTGCAATAGTTTATGTGAGCTCTATTCAAAGCAATAATAAAACTCTGATCATTTTACAAAAGTATAACTCAACTATAATTTTATTGTTAAGTCATATAATAAATTGGTATATACAATTATTGATAAATTATTTCCAAAGTATGACCCCTTTGGTCTGTACATCTGGCTTGCAGTTGCTTGGCAGTCGAGCAGATGTGTATTAGTCATGTACAGTAAAACAAGTCAAATGGGAGACGAAGCAATGGACAGCTCTTATGGATATTTGTACATGTGGCATAGAAACCAACTCTAAGTCAGTGTCCTGTAGAAAATTAAATCCTTTTCAAAATATCTCAGGATAAGAATTCAGTCAAGCCGGGCGGTGGTGGTGCACACCTTTAATCCCAGCACTTGGGAGGCAGAGGCAGGCAGATTTCTGAGTTCAAGGCCAGCCTGGTCTGCTGAGTGAGTTCCAGGACAGTCAGGGCTATACAGAGAAACCCTGTCTCAAAAAACAAAACAAAACAAAACAAAAACAAACAAACAAACAAACAAACAAAAACAAAAAAGAAAGAAAAAAAGAATTCAGTCAAAATCCAGTTTTTGAAGTGGACACCATCTTTCTTAGCTAAAAATGGCATTTTCCAGACTTCTTTGCAGAGAGTTTGATTGAAGCTGGAGTGGTGCCATGTGAACACAACACACTCGATTTCTTAAATATGAACTTCATCCCCTGCAATTATTTTTTTAAGGGTTTGATTATTTGCGTTTTATATAGGAGAGTGTTTTGTCTGCATGTATGTATGTGTACTGTGTGCATGCATGGTGTCTGCAAAAGCCTTAAGAGGACATCAGATGCTTGGAACAGGAGTTACAGACATTTCTGAACTAGCACACATGGGCTGCAGTCTGAGACCATGTTCTCTGCAAGAGTAAGAAGTTCTTTTACCTGCATTGCAGCAATTCTTTTGCTTTTTTTTGGTTCTTGACCAGAGATTCTGGCCTTTGATTTGGAGGTTCACTGTTGGGGAGGGAGGTTTGAGAGCATTCTACACGAGGAACACATATAGACAGATTTACAAAACTAGTTCCTCTGGCAGTTACTTTTACTTATATTTTCACTTTTATCTTTTGCTAATGGGCATGAATTTTAGTTAGATTTATGAATGGACATATGGAGACTGTATTTTCCAGCTCCCCCTGAAGCCCTGAAGTGATGCATAAGTAAAATAGATCCCACAGATGTCTGAGTTGTGCATCTAATTTTTGGGTCATCTCCCTTGTCCTGAATTTCCTCATTCTCCAGTGGAGGAGGACTATGCTCTTGAACTGTGTGTAACCATATAGTTGAGAGCAAGACCCCAGATGAAAGAGTAACAGTTTGGGAGTCACTTGGGTTCTTAAAATGACTCTGAATAGCATAGTTGACCAATTAGTTAACTTAGCTATTGGTAATACTTGGTTCACTTAGCTATTGGTAATACTTGTTCGATATCAGGCTATTACCTAATTAATTTAACTCCTTCATGTATGTAGGATATTTTATCATTTCAAAAATGTTCCAGAACATATTATTTTATTTTAGTACCTTTTTTTAAAGGTTTGTATCTTATATGGGTTTTTTTTGAAAACTTTTATTAGATATTTTCTTTATTTTCATGTCATATGATATTTCCTTTTCCAGTTTACCCTCAGAAAAAAGAAAAAATTAAAATAAAATTAAAAAAAAAAACAAAAAACCTCTGTTCCCTCCCCCTTATCCCTGCCCACCAACCCACCCTCTCCCGCTTACTGGTCCTGGCATTCCCCTACAATGGGGCATAGAACCTTCATAGGTCCAAGGGCCTCTCCTCCCATTGATGACTGACTAGGCCATCCTCTGCAATATGAACTAACTAGTACCCTCAGAGCTCCCAGGGACTATTTTAGTAACTCTTAAAATGTGGTTTTCTCTTATGGAATTCAACCCTTATCCTTGACCCTGTCTCTGGGATCGAACTCATGTTGTCAGGATCAGTGGCAAGCACCTTTATTTGCCGAGCCATCTCACTGATTAAAGATTTTAGATGACAAGTAAAAGGTACAATTATTGTTGGCTTCTGAGAGCAGACAAAAAAATGATGCTATTTTGCTGCATTTATTTCCCCTTGGGAACTTAATTGATTAGGTATATTTCACATTGACCCAACACTGGATGAAAGGTGGCTTGGGGGCTTTCCTACACAAATCAATTTTTTTCAGTGGCAAGACGGTCTCAGCTGTGTAAATGCCCAGGAGGCTTTTTCTGAACAGACTTCCTTGGCCGTAGTGACTGAGCTATTACCCTCAATATCTTCCTGACAGGTTGATCTCCAGGTAGCAATCATTCAGAAATTATATAGAAAAATTCTGCTGTCTCAAGCAGAGGTTAAAAAATAATGCCTCATTGTCTTTTTGCCGAAATAGGCATGTCGGATGTTTCTACAGACTGATAATCACATCACAGTGAAGGCTGACTTGCATATACTATAGAACTTCAATATGCATCGCTTCTTACTCTTCAAAGTGAGACTACAACCTCAGAATTATCCTATAACTCATTGTAAAACCTACTGAATTGATGCTAAAGTGATAATTTTCATTTCTTAGTATTCCTTAGTATTTCCTTTTCTATGACATTGTCTGTATGTGTGTTCATGTGCGTGTGCGTGTGCGTGTGCGTGTGCGTGCACTCTAGAGGTGTGGGAGGTGATTCTCTCTTTCTTCCATGTGAGTCTCAGTGGTCAAGATCCTGTCTTCAGGCTTGGTGGTTGTTTGTGCCCTTACTCACTGAGCTATCTCACTGTACAACAAAGAAAAAGAAAGAGAGAGAAAACAAAAGAAAGAAAGGAAGGAAATAGTACATAATATGAGTACCTTTGGAGTGTATAGATAATGTCAGTGATGCTAAACTTCCAAAAGTAATATAGACACATTTAATGTCAAAGTGGAAATAGACTTTATTATCTGAAGAGATGGATGGTGGGACAACAGGAGTAAATACAAACCCCATTATGAAAGCAACATATCACTTCCTTGGGGAGAATATATACACTGAGGCCAAATCTAAGACAAGCAGATTGTGTTAATTGCTAGTGCTTTAGTCTCAAAATGTTATATGTATGGCGATATTTTTTGACAAATTGTTGAGTGAGTGCATTAATCTAGACTAGAAGCAGACTTACTTATGTTTTCAAAATACACGAACATTTTAACACTCTCTTCATCCTAAGGGTACCCAGGAATCTCCTTCTATAGCAGAAAGAGCCACTCACAGAGGTGTGGGAAGAGGTGGGTGAAAACTCCATGTTTGCTCTCTTGATAACAAAATGGTGGGCCTATTCAGAAAACTCAATGACAAAACTATTAAACCAGTTTGACCCTCAGCAGTGATAGGATCCCAATTAGGAGATAGCCAAGAGATGGAAATGGAAAGAGGATGGAAGATATAAAAGATAAGGAGAGTGTTTGGGATCTGGAGGTCTTGCACAAGCTATGGCTCATGCAAACAAGTTTATTAAGGAGCAGAGTGTATTATATACTATTGCCAGGCAAGAAATGGAATGAAGTCATCAGAAACTATCGTGTAATGGAATGAAGTCAGGAAGAAGCCAGCCAATCAGGCAATGTTGCACAAAGGCAACATGGGGCATCTCAAGAGCATTACAGGCTAAGCCTTGAGAAAGTTAGCTATAGCCCTGTTCAGTAGGTAGCATTGGGTTCTCAGGATCCAAAGCAGAAACATCCCCAAAAGACCTGACTGCAGGTCATCATTGGCTCTGCTGGGAATATTCCTATTTTTGAGAAGGAACTATGTTCCTGCCTCAAACGTCAGAGTCTTAGGGAAAACCTCCGTAGATCTGACTCTCAACATCAAGTTTATAGGTATCTTATAAATAAGCTTCCCAATGAGTGGAAAATTCTAATTTTGTATTCGTCTTAGGACGCAGAACACATTTATTTACTCATTTAACAATTTTTTGTCTTCAAGATCAATAACTAAGGTGTGGTGATAGACCACACCAAGCTTCCTTACCCTTGAGAAACTGTTTTTGAGGTACAAGTTAAATAAGGGTATGTTGATTGTCAAACAAGACAAAAGCATGGAGAAGGCCAAACTTGTCTTAGCTGCAGGAAGGATGTGGCAGATTTGGTCCTGCAAAAGGGTGAATTAAATAAGTACTGAGGACTCCAGCGTTCCCAAGATGCCTGATGATTTTTAACCTTTGTTCTTTGTTTTCTTGGGCTGACCTTTTGTTAATGATATTTTACTGCAACCCAGATTCATGTTGCATCAAATGTTATTTTTAATCTCACAGAGCTTTCCTGGTAATTTTGTAGTGGTTTGTTAGAATTTTAAATACACCAGAAACTGGTCTTTAAAAAAACACTTCAAAGAATTTAAAGGAGAGAAAAAAATATTGACCTTTATAATAAATTGATACTGTTATAAAAATATACCCTAGGGAACACTGGAAATGGTCCACTTAGAGTTGGACACTAGAAAAATAAAGCACTTTAATGTATCTCATAAATATATTTCAGATGCCTTTCAAATGGTGAGAGAGCAGTGTAGGGCATTTTTTTCATCCACAATAATTATGATTTTTCAACTCCTCTATCTGCCCAGTATAATTTGTACATGACATTTAGGTTAGACATTTCCATTTCCCATTGCTAAATACAGGAACATCTGCAGTGTCAACCAGACCTTATTTATTGAAATCATGTTGATCCTAGCATTGTTCTACATAGATATGATTTGTGTGAGGCTTTCTCTCTCTTTTGGAAACTGGTCAAATGGAGCATGGCAAATAAGTGACCATGGTGATTGCTGTTTTAACATAGAAAGGATGCACAGTCTCTTTGAATATATACTAAAGGACATCCTGTGGGGTTGGTTTGGGATGGCCAAGTTTCCTGAAGGTATTGTTTGTTGCAGTGTCTAGAGGATGTCTTTCTGGTGCTCCTGCTGTGGGTCCTCCTTGGTTTTAGCTTCATTCGTATTTAAGGGGAGTGAAGTTGATACTGTGACTGTAACTAGTTTAAAAAGAAGAAAAGAGTAAGGAGTGGGTTAGAAAGCAGGGATTGGGTATTAAGGATGGATGCTGAGGGAAATATGTGAGCTGATCACACTGAAGCTGACACGATCAATCTTCCAAAGCAAGTGTAAGTGCAAGCGCCGAGAAGAAGAGGTCTCAAGTTTCAGTGGCTTGCACTCACTTCATCAGCAGTGTTTGGTGGAGGACTAGAAGCCCTGGAGTTGCTTTTAGAGTTAGTGTTGGCAGCACAGAGCTCTTTTAGTGACCATTGCAATCTCCATAGGAAAGTCAATGAATGAGTGTGGGTATGGGTGGGGGTGTACATCAGTTCTTAAATACTAAGGTTCATATGGGACATGGCGGTTTCCATTATTGTCCACTGGACAAAGTTTGTTTAATCACCCTCATTGCAGATGGTATAAACACATTCATGGGTACTCAGTGAGCATCACATGTCTTTGAAGGACTATATCCCACTGTAGGAGTTTGGTGGCTAAGTTAGCAGCTTGAGGAAGCCATCAAAGACTTGGTACTGTTTATAATACTCGCTGATCAAAAACCTGTTATTTTAGACTTGGGTGATTGTGTGCTTTTATCCATGGAGTTGTTGATTACATGTCCTTGGTACCCAATTCTGTCTCTCTTTGAGAAACCTTCCTTTCCCCTAATAGAGCTACCACATGTCACATTGGTGGACAGAGACCACACACTAACATGTTGTATATTCTTGATTTACCATATCAGCAATGCTGGTGAGAGGAGTTTAGGCGGCTTTGTGTCTGGAATTTCCTTGTCCATAGTCTCCCATGAATGTCCTTATGATACCTTCTGTACAACAGAGTTCAGAAAGGAAATGCGTTCTTCTACACATTTTTTTCATTGAAGTCTGTTTCCACACAATAAGTTTTATACTAATACTTTTCCCACAATTTTCTAAGGAATGGTTTTCCATAATATAGTTTAGCATCTCATTAGAAGGAGGAAACAGACTCAATGCCAGCCAGCCATGCTTGGAACCTCTACCTCCAGCTTTGGTATTCCACAAAAACCTTAATTATCCTTCCCTTGACCTGGATCAGAATCTCATGCTCTTGCTTACATAGGCTGGACAAACCTTTACCCAATGGAAGCCTACAGATGGGGGCAGTGATTGAATATGGTGCCTGTAAAACATGTTTTCTACTCCTGGTCCTCACCAAGCCAGAGCTGCACAATGAATGCAGGGATAGAAAAGAGAGCAATAGAATATGAAATAAAGTTCCCTGCAAGTGGATCGCCTAACTCCAGAGAGCACATTAAGCCAGAGACCCGGGCAGGATCCCCTG
>NW_022196903.1:30905645-30937229 GCF_008632895.1 Mastomys coucha
AAAAAAAGAATATGAAATAAATACAACAAGGGTTTAACCACTGAGAGGGATCTCAGCAAGTATGCCAGAGCCTCTTGTAGCAGCAGAAGGCAGTGCCAGCAATTTTTGTTAGGACAAGAGACAAGGAATTCAGTATAGATAATAAGACTCTGACATCAGGTACAGGTGCCCTCTACACAAATGTCAGTCTCTTTGTAACTGGTTTCTGGCAGCCTAGTGGGGACTTGGCAGTACTGGCTCTTTCATCAGGGCTTGGCAGGTATGGAAGGCTGTGCTCCTGAAAGAAGCCAACAGCAGATTTCCTTCTTTGGGTCTTAAGAGACACTGGTTCTGCAGACAGCAAGGACATACAGAAATAAAATGGCATTTACCATACAGAAGGCATAGAACACACATAAAACTCTGCTTATAATTTTAAGAATAACCTTAGATAAACCTGAGAAGCATGGAACTTCCCATAGAGTGTGCAAAAACACTCCAGAATGTGACCTAGCTCTTATGGGGACATATGAGTATCCAGGTAGTACTATTTTATATTAATTATAGTAATATTTTGAGTCCTCAAATAATTGTTTAAGTTGAAGCTAAATGTTTACTATGAGAATTTATAAACACTCTTTATTTCAAAGCAAGAGGTTTTATATGATATAACTACCATTTCATTTAAGATGGGCATTTATTACGTACGATAGCTTTGTGATATGAACAGCTCTTGGTGCCATATACATTTATAGAATAAAAGGAATAATTTATTCTTATAGCAGCAGTAAGCTGTGATCTACCTGATTGTAGAGTTCCAGCTGGTTCTGAGACAGACTCTCTGGGGAGCAAGACTTGGCACATGGCTCAAATAGATGACAGAATGGCAGTCTCAGTGGCATATGTGAGTGGTTTTCTCTTTTTACATTTAATTACAGCTCTTGACTTTGAAAGAAGCTGGAGCACTTAACATTTGCCAGGTATTAAAAGTTACACAGGAAGCAGAATGCTGGAGGTTTGGCATCACATCTCTCATGTGGCTCAGTGGCATTTTGGCTCTCCTGGTGAGTCAATGGCTCCAGGATCTAGTTGGCTCATTTCTAACTTGACACTCACTGATTTGAGTCTAGCTCCCTTCAGAGAGAGAAAAATTAGCATATATGCAAATATAATGCCATTGAACCAACACCACTAGATCAAGTCCCAAGGGGAGAATTTTGGTGGTCCCTGCTCTTTCTGGCTCCTACTGTGGCTCCTCTTGACTGGCTTTATTGTCATACCCCTTCACTGACAACACTGCTGTGTCTTTGCAAACACATTAGGATTGGATAGCTGGGAAGACTTGCACTCACTGCTAAAGGAAACACAAGCTAGCCCTTTAATGAGCATTTACCATGTTTCCAGAACCTTTTGCATTAGATAAATATGGATGACATCCTCAAAGTGTATTTGGGAGAATCAGTTGGTTTGGTCAGTATTGTGGAATGCATCTTTGTTCCAGGTGTGTGTACTTCTTCTGTCCCACAAGAGCATTGTACATATAAACTATTGTTTTGCAAGTTTGATGACTTCTTTTTCATAGATGAGTCAATCTTGGCCCATGTGACTTAGTTTGCAAATGACTGAGTATGACACTAACTCTTCCTAGAAAGTAGATTCCAGCATCTTTGTGCAGGTGGTAACCACTTTACTTCTGTCTCACCATAGAAACCACCTTTCTTCTGTAGAGAGGCCATGTCTTCATCCTGGATGATGTTACAAAGGAGCAGAGAACCTGCCTGTTCAACCCTAGTGCTGTAAAGTCACAACAGACACAGCCCACAGGACAGAAGTCCATAACCAAGACAGAAACTTTTGTTTAGTAGTGACTGAATTTTGGAGAGTCACTGTGAGGTGACTTAAGTCCAATGCTGACCAAGAAGACTCAGGTATTGTTGGAGTGGAATGGAGCTTGGGTTATAAAGGTTCGTCCTATGTGCCTAGCAACACACATACAAGTGAGTTTGTTGTCTTAATTTACACAGAGGTGTGAAGGTGGACCATGATGGTGGTGGGGTGGTACTGTCAAGTTTGAGTGACTAGAGCAAAGGCAATTCTTCACCATTCATATTCTCATCTAACATTTATCTGCTGAATACTTATTATGTCCAAAGTGCTATGTCCCACAGGAGATTCTGACTGCCTAGGGAAGTATAGAATGGCCTTCAACTTCTAAAATTTTAAAGTGTAGCTTTGTATATTTGTGATAATCCTGCAAGTATGCGAAGTAAGCTCTAGATGTGATATGTACCTTAAGAAATTTTAAAAAGACATTTGATTTTTGATTAAGCTCTTATGTAAAATTTGGAATTGTATTCAAACTAAGGCAAGGGCTAAATTCTGTTCTAACATGTGTTCTTGAATGGTATGTTAGAGCTAAGTCAATACCTGCCCAAGAGCCTGTTTGCTCTTGATACTAGACTTAGTGACATCAGATGTTCAGAGAATTCACTGGAGAAGGAGGGGGAGGATAGAGAGGAGAGGGGGAAGGGAAGGGGAAGGAAAGGGATAAGGGGAGGGAGAGGTAGGGAGAAGAGTTGGGGAGAGAAGGGAGAGGGAGAAGTGGATAGGGGTAAGGGGAAGGAGAGGTCTGGAGAGTGAGAGAGGGAGGGAGAAGGGGATAGGGTAGAGTGAGGGAGAGGTAGGGAGAAGAGTAGGGATAGACGGAGGGAGAGAGAAAGGGAGGGAGAGCAAGAGGATCAGTTCATCAGCACCTAGTCCTCATCTGACAAAGGGTATATTCTATTGTACTGTTGCTGCAACCAATTAGAGTTACAATCTAATCGAACTGAATTTTTCTTGTCAAAAATAGAGAAGTTTTAAAATTAGGAGCAAAGTTTTCAAAGACAGTCACAAGGCTATGAATCTAGCATTGGTACACTGAAAATACAAGAGCTGAAAGAGGGTTGTGGGAAAACAGGAAGATGCCTTTTAATATAGTTCAGGAAAGGGGAATTGAGGGTTGGAACTGAGTAGTGGTGGAGGTGTAAACAGGAGAGGAAAAGGAGTCATGGCACATGTTAGAGAAACTTGTGATGTTGACCAAGGTCAATGTGTTTGGCCCTTAATGGAGACTCTTTCAATATTTGTTAAGTAAAATTAATATCAGATAGAAATTTGTCCCTGCATTTGATTCTTTCTCCTGCTGTAGCCTGAGCCTTTCTTCATTGTTGGCAACTTTTCTTTGCTCATACCTACATGTGGGTTTTTTAATGTTGTTTTTATATTAGCCTTTTAAATGTTCTTTGGAACAAAATATCACAGACTGGGTAAGTTATAGAAACAGCTTTATTTCCCCCCATGATTCTGCAGGTGCAAGTTCTTAGCACCTTGCTAGCAGTGTTGACTATGGAAGTGCACGGGACCATAGGATAGACATGTCAAGGAATGGTAGGGAGTGTGTGTGTGTGTGTGTGTGTGTGTGTGTGTGTGTGTGTGTGTATGAGTGAGATTCTGTATTTATGAGTGTGGTGGATGTGTGTGAGATGTGTAGATGTGTTTTCCTTATGGTGTCTTCTTTTATCCTCATAATGTTATTAAGAGTCTACCTAATATTGTATTAAGATACAAGTTGTATCTTAATGGCCTTATCAAGTCAAAGTACTTCCAAGATCCCCACTCTAAACAACCGAGTCACATGAAGTTTCTACCCCCTGAATAACTCAAAATGGGAATTGTCTTTATCTGAAGCTGTGGGTGACAATTAAGCCACATTCAAAAGTGCAATGCTCCCTTCATTCTGTCATTCTTTCTCTACTTGAGCCAGAGTAGTTTATAACCAGCCTAGAAGCTGGGATTATAAAACTCTCTTAGCTGATAGGTGCAGGGAGAAAATATTAACCTATCTCTTCCAGATGGCAGGTACTTGGCACTCCCACTCCCCCAGACTACTCTTGTAGTAAAAAATATTCATAATCTTTGTGTGCTTATGTATTTCATTTCAATAGTGTTTTATAGACAGATGCAAGATGAACATGAGTCACCTTTAAAACTTCAGCATGTCTGTCAATCTCATTGCACAACCTAACAGCAAATTCATTCCCTTTAATTGAAAGTCTTCAAGGTACCTCCCTTCAGCACATGCTTGCTAATGATCAATAGTTACCACAGATGATTTAACATTTGTGTACATACAAGACGACACACCATAATTCATGGAAATGCCAATGCTTTGAGATAATCACAAACAGTAATGAATGTGCTGTCAATTTTTATGTAATTACCCCAGATCTATCACCGTATCCCTGAACATGGAAATGCATCAGTGCATAAAAAATGTGCATCATCTGGTGATCAATATCTTATTTCAAGTGCACATGTGTTACTGTGTAATTACTGTGTTCCATTTTCTGATGGGTTTTCTGTTCCTCTCTGCAATATTTCCATTGCAGGCATAAGACCACATAGCATCTACCTGGGTTTAATTGAGTAGAAGAGTCACTATCATTTCATGGTTGATATGTGTAATTTAAACTTAAATGTTAATTATGGCTTGAGACTCCACTTACTTGATTTAATTTGTTCATTTAAAACAGTCCCTTCTCTTCTGTCTAGCCATATTGTGCCCTAAATGAATTTTATTCTCTGAGTCTTGGCTCTGATTTTTTTAAATGCATTTCTTAGGCTTTCTATGCCCCCACGCTCTTGGCTATTCTACTTAGCTTTCCCTTTCTTGATTATTCTCTTCATCCTCACTAGGTTAAATTTTGAGGCCAATTTTCACTATCCAGGAATGACCCAATATAAAAACACCCCTCTAACAGGTAAACCAATTTCTCTGAGACACTTTTGCTGGTTTTGGACTAACCAGAGGTGTATTCACCTTTGTTTCCCAGCCATTCTGGCCTAATCTCATTTTCTGTAAAGGGTCATGGGGTATACTTGGTCAAAGAACCAGGAGACAGAGCAAGCAATCGTTTGGCTGAAGCATGACAGGGCTTCAGATCTCCTGTCACCAGGCCACTGAGGGCACTGCCAGTACTCTCCACAGCTGCCACTCAAGAATGTTGTTATACAGGCAGTTATTTTAAGAAGGTATATAATATTGCTTTATTTTCCTTTTTTTTTTGGTTTTTTTTGAGACAGGGTTTCTCTGTGTAGCCCCGGCTGTCCCGGTACTCACTCTGTAGACCAGGCTGGCCTCAAACTCGGAAATCCGCCTGCCTCTGCCTCCCAAGTGCTAGGATTAAAGGCGTGCGCCACCACCGCCCGGCTATTTTCCTTTTTTTAAATGGCCACTCACAGAATCAATATTATAATAAAGATCTAATAAGAGGCAGACCTCTTGTAGTCTTACATTTAAGAAACAAAGTCAGAAACTAAATGATCCTATAGGACATTTTTCAGACCTGTGGGGTGGGAGTTGAGGGGCTGTCTCTGACATGGTCCATGGACATAACATGTGGACTGAGAGACTGTAGAAGGCAGTTATAGCTACAGTAGACTCCTCTACCCTCTTTTATTAGTTCTCATGGACTCAAAGCTCTTTGTGGGCCAAGTGAACCCAGTATTCAGTTGAGAACACAGACTTTGTCAGAAAACAGGTGCTCCTAGGATAATACTCTCCTTCAGCGTTGTTTCTAGGAGTCCTCATCCAATTCTGTTCTTCTCTGGGAGACCAATTGCTTATTTTTGCCTGATCATTTTTCCTCAGAGTTAAAACCACAGTTCCATCTAACCTGCACAGTTTTGGATCTCTCATAATAACTGAATCCATTTTCTGATCTTTTTCTTCACTTTCCCATCACCTACAGATAGAGATTTTAGAATTCTCCCTGATGATGTCTCATCTGTGTCTGCACTTTCTTAGTCTTAAAGCCTCCAGCTCTTTTTGCCTCCTGTGTACTGGCTGTACTTCATTCTGACACTGCTTTGCATGGAAAAACAAACAAACAAACAAACAAAAAACCCCAAACAATGATTCCAGTTTTTCTTTCTCCATCCTGTCCATCCCATGTATAAGGCTTGGTTAGATCTTGAACCAGCATTTATATAATTATGAATGGAATTTTAAAGGGTTCAATACATCCTTCTTGCCATCTCTGGCTGGAAATCCTCTCATCATGTCACTGAGTTTTCTGGGTCTGGTGATTTGACTGTTTAGTGTTTTTCATTCACCTTTGGGATATGAGTGCTACAGGAAAAGGGCCAGCTCTTGTTTTGTTCATAGTATGAATGGTACTATCTTTCTTTCCTTCTCTGGGAATGAATGTTATTAATATTAATATTTGTTATTATAGTCATACATACACATTTAATGAATTAACTATAGCATTGGATGGATTAAAAGCCCTTAAGAGATCCTTGCAATCCCACTGTGAAACTACTTTTATATAGAAAGAAGGACAAATGGCCTATATGGACATTGGACTCAGTAATAACTTCTTAAAACAATTTCGAGCTTTTCTTTTAATATAAACCCGGTCCTTAACATTCTATATTAACACATGAAAAACTCAAAGTTGTACAGAACATTTTTCTATATGTTTTTAGGACAGCCCTGTCTTCATATCAGAGGAAAGGAAGGTAGAATTAAATCATATTAATAATCTCAAGGGTAACATTTGAACCCAGAATCTCTTTCCTTTAGGACAGAATTCTCCCTACAATGAGAGAGCTATTGTTTCTGTTATAAAATAACAGATACAATGCAGATATATTATAATTTAACAGATATTACTATGAAACATTTTCTTTTAAATACAATTTTTCATTCCTGTGAAATGCATAAATTTTCATTTCAATTATGCTCTTGCAAAAAGAAAGTAATAGAAATGAATGAGAAAAATGTATCTAGTTACCTGGAACATTAACTTTCATCGAATTTTATAACCCTGCTGTAAACTATGCCACTATGGTAACTTCTTCCTGACTTCAGATTCAAGATTTCTGCCTTCCAGCTACAGGTTCTCGGACATCCTTATGATCCACATCGTATGTGGATGCTAGTGTTCATGAAGATAGAAGGTACGAAATACAGTCGTGCACCTTGAGGACAAATTTCATCAAATAAATGGGAAAGCACTAAAATTTGCTGTCTTCACCCCTGTGTGGTCAAAAGACACTTGTATATCCAAAAGAAAAGTAAATACTATTTCATAACTTTGAGTTTGTCTAACTCATCATTTGAGAGCATTCACCCAGGCTCAAATCAGCTGTATTCTTCTTTCCCCCCTGGAAATTAGACTAAAAATACTGCATGCATTCCTAGTTGTGTTGCTGAAGGCACTCCCTCTGCCCTGCTCTTGCCCACTGGACCTTTCTGCCTTCTCTCATCATGAGTGTTCTGAGCCTCCAGGAGCCTTCAACCTCCTAGCAAAGAACTCTTCATTTGTGCAGTAGCTTCCCAACCAAGTGAAAGAAAAGACTATAATGCTTTTAGCATAAAATAAAAAGAATCTTGCTGGACTTTTATGTACTTCAAAGAGAATGGCTTCTAGTCACTTACGATTTGTGAGGCAGGATTATTTGAAAACTCGTGTCCACAACATGTGATGCTAATGATTAACAAAAATATTTCATCTGAACATTATTTTTAAAGCCAGTTAGATGGAAAACTGACATGTGTAAAAATTAAATTGTACAAAAGTTCCATTTATTAGGTTTTCATTTAGAGATTCACAAAAATATTAAGGTGCTAAACAGCTTAGAAAAAGTTTCTAAAGCTGTAACTGAGTAAATTTGCATTAAAGATAAGAGAACCTTTCTCTCAAGCTACTGCCCTGTGCTTGAGCATTGTGCTCTGAATGCTCACGTTTAAAGGTGCCTTTCTTTACATATCCTTCGAGGAAATAGAAATTTTCTTCAGTGTTTTGTTTGTTTACATCTGAAATAAAAATAAACTTCAATTTTGCAGGATTATAGGGAGAACTTTCTCTTAAAAATCTAAATTAAGCAAACCCCTGAATTCTCATTAAATTCTGGGGCAAAAATCAAGATGCTCACTAGCACCAGTATTTCTAATGTTGGGAAGAAATATTAAAATGAGAAACATAAATATTGCAATATAAAAGGCAACTTTGCTACTATCAAATTATGTAAAACTTTATGTGGAAAACTTGAGCATGTCTATTGAAAAGCTTTTTCAAATGGTAGACAATTCAGTCAGAAGAATGGCAAAACATTCATATCAAAAATTAACAGTTTAATAGTCAAATAGCAGATTGTCAGAAAACACAATGGAGTTAGCTATATAACCTTCTCATTGAGAGAAGAGCACACAAAAATTATCAAGACATTTATAACATGATTTAAAAAATAAAGTGTCCTGGTACAAAAATAGTAAGATCTGAGTCAGTGTATAGTGATCTGAGCACAGCTCCCAGTAGGCTCATGTTTGAAAACTTGGTTCCCACCAGTTAGTGAAGTGTTTGGGAAGGTTTAGAAAGTGTGACCTTGTTGAAGGAAGCCTGTCACTGGCGGTAGGTTTTGAGATTTCAAAAGGCCACACTATCACCAATGCCAATTAATTCCTCTGCTTTTGGATTAGATAGTAAGGTCTTGGCTACTGCTCTAGTGCCATGCCTGCCTGCTTGCTGCCATGCTTCCCACTGGGATGGTCACAGAATCACTCTCTGAAACTGTAAGCCCCTAGTAAACTCACTTCTGTAAGTGGCCTTGATCATGTGCTTTGTCACAGCAACAGAAAAATAACTAGAAAGGAATGGTATGCCATGCAGGAGCACATTCAAGTTTTTTATTAACAGGAATGTGATGTGGTGATGACACTGAACATCATATTTTGGTAGAGGGAGTGAGGCAGGGATTGAAGGGAACCTTACCTTTGCTTCCAAGTTCTTTAAAAAATGAACTTAATAGAAAAGACCATTAAAGTGAAAGAAGTATGGTGATAATGAAGTCCAAGCATTTGAATTTATTTCATCCTGAAACATGAATAAAGGCAATGCCTGGATCAAACACTGGTCTTCAGTATGAGGGAATTCAACATCTGGCTTTGTCACTCATGGTCTTGTACCTCAGACACACTGCTGCCTCCTTCCCATCTTCTGTCATGAGATGTCATGAGTTATCATGACTTAAAATGAAGCTTTTCAAAGCTTCAAGGAAGCTCTAAAAACTATTCTGAGCACATTATCCTTAATCAGACCTTCAAAGGAAATTTAAATGATAGCTAAAATAGCCTTAAAATTTGAAAATTCATAATAACATACAAAGTCATTTAAAAACCAAACTGAAATGTGTATAGTACACATTAAACCTCCTTCATGTTCTTAGTAATTGATAACAGATAGAAAAAGTGCTCAAAAGAAATACTGACAGAGTACATGGGAAGTTTTATAAAATAAGACATGTGCAGACAGTGATCTCTGTCTTTCCATACTTATATGAAATCTGGTCACATGAGTCCATTAAGTGTTCTTTTTATTAGAAGTAATTTCAGTAAGCACAGATACTTTTTATTTCTGTATGACATGTAAACCATATTTTGGTTTTACAAAATAGACTTTGGTGTTTTTATAATAATGACATTGGAATAATTTAGAAATAATTTTTATTGTAACATTATTGAGCTGAAGGCTCATGATTACCATCCAGGTATTCCTGTGTGCATGTTAGTGCTACTTATCAACTCGCTTAATAGCAGTTTGCATTCAGATGCTGCATTGGTGTGGAGTCTTTGAGGGTAATAGATTCTGGACCACGACACATCCATTGTCATATGAAGGCTGACTTACAGATTTTTGAGATCCAGATTTAAGAGCCTTTTTAAGTGAATCTTTTGCTTTTTTCTCCCCAACTTTACAAATAATGATGTTTTTCCTCTATATTACAGAAAAATGTATATTAGCTGTATAACTTAAAGAATCCCATAAAAGTCTCTGAAAATACACAAAGAGTTCCCAAACACAAAACACATTATCTTCAAATTACATGTTTTGTGATTTTCTTAAAAATTCTAATCCTAAATTTGAACAATTTTTAATAGTTCAAGAACATTTGGAAATAAAAGTATTAAACTGGGAATAAATTCCCAAAGTATTAAAAGTTATAATATAATGAAGCAAGTTGGAAAATAGAACTAAACTAAAAATAGTCTAAATAAATAGAACAATGAAGGGGAGGGTAACACGAGTCTGCCAGAGCTCCAGTACTCTGGCCGGGCAGACCCAGGAGTCTGTCTGAAAGCTCTTCCTGGGTGGGCATCTGGCTGTGGGAAGCCAATATCCCAGTCCACATGGGTGGGGTGGGGTGGAAAGGGGATAGCCCCGTGGGTTCTCAATCTCAGACATCCCCAGACACTGTTGGATATTGTAGGAGAGCTGAGAATGAGGCAGGGGTGGGGTGGGGGCACCAGGGGCAGCTCAGTCAGCCCTGGGCCAAAGGGAGAAAGGAGGAGGAGAGAGAAAGGCTGGAGGTGGAAAACTTTCCTGCAGGAGATTAGATATGGCTCTTTAGGAGAAGGCCTAATCCATTGCCCCAGTATAGAGAGTTTAGATGAAAGGAGGCAGTCCATGGTCTTAAGGCTTTTATTTTAGAAAGGAGAGAGAGAAGATAGAAAAGTAGAGGCTGACCATGGCCACGTGGAGAGAAGGGGAAGCAAGGGGGAGAGAGGAAACAAGAGGTGAGAGTAAAGACAAGAAGAGTAAGAGGTAGAGCGAGAGAGAGAGAGAGAGACAGAGAGAGAGAGAGACAGAGAGAGACAGAGAGAGAGAGAGACAGAGAGAGACAGAGAGAGAGACAGAGACAGAGAGAGACAGAGAGAGAGACAGAGAGAGAGAGACAGAGAGACAGAGAGACAGAGACAGAGACAGAGGCAGAGAGAGAGAGAGAGAGACAGAGAGACAGAGACAGAGACAGAGAGACAGACAGAGACAGAGACAGAGAGAGAGACAGAGAGAGAGAGACAGAGAGACAGAGAGAGAGACAGAGGCAGAGAGAGAGACAGAGAGAGAGAGAGGGAGGAGAGGTCAAGCAACTCCTTCTTTAGTGGGCTGGCTACCTTTCTGTTTCCCTGGGGTGGGGCGTACCTGGCTGTGGTCAGTTGACTGGGGGTGGAGACCAGCCAGAATACTGGGAGCTTGGGGCATTGTCTAGCCACAGGATAATGGAGTGAGTACTTGTGGTATCAGCAGCTATGTCTTGGGAGCGTAGCTTTACTGTTCCATCCCTTGTAGAATACTTTACTGGGTCTCTGGAGTAAGCCCCACTCAACCAAGAACACAGACTGCCTTTCATGGTCATACAGAATACAAACACTTTAATACAAAGGACTGTTAAATGATTGAGGACATACCACAAATTAGAGCGATATGATCCATTCATAAACAATACTGAGACTATTTGAAAGCCAGTATCAATTATTAATGGGTAATCAGAAGTTTTTCTATAGATGACACATTAGAATATTTTCAGTGGAATTTTAAAAGCAATAAATTGAATGAAAGCTTTAAAAATTTACAAACAATTAATAAAGTACCTCTTTGATATTTCCTCCACTTTTGAAGACAATGAAAGAAATTACCTGGATAGTGATGGTATTTTATACAACTGAGTGTTTTGATAATGCATTAAAACAAAACAATTTCTTTAGGTAATATAAAACTCAAAAATTATTGGCATCAAATACTTAGATAAAGGATTGAGATGTTTAGTATATGACATAGCCACACTGTATAAATTACATGCTCAGGTTAATACAGTAAAATTTCAAATTAATAGTCTACAAATAATGTGTAAAAATGGAAATTCAAGAGGCTAAATAGCTAAAAAATGTAGAAAATATCTCACAAAGAAATAACAGTTCAATTTACATACTGTCTATTGGACATGACAGGGCCATTGACCTTTAGGAGTCATAGTAGCTGTAGTGATTGCTAAATATGTGGTTACCTTTACAAAATCTGCATAAGACTGGGTTCATCATCTTTCTATCATAGAGAGGTCTTTAAGAAGCCTACCCTTTTCGGTGTGACCATTGGATGTTAATGGTTACTGTGAGAGAGGGAATCATTTTCTTCAGTGGTATAGTTACTGGTTATCTGCTCATGCTCCAATAAATATTCCTCCAGCCACTTATATAGGCAGCTGTGAGTTTTAAACACAGTAGCTCACACAGACAAAAAAGACAACAAAGTAGGAGGGAAACTTACTGGGAAGACCACATGGATTCAGTGGAAGTGAGAGTACTAAAAGCTGGTCATGGGTGGCAAATAATAATGATAATAATAATAATAATAATAATAATAATAATAATAATAATAAATGTTGATGATAAAGTATGCATGTGTATATGTAATTGTCAAATAATAAATAAAATTATATAAAACTATCAGCTTCTCTAAGTTCAAAAAATATGAATAAGTCAATTTCACAAGAGTATTTTTCTCACAATGCTTGTGGGGATATAAATGATGTAATTTCTTGGAAGGTAGTCTTTACAAGGTAAGCCAAGAACATAAAAAAGTACCTCTTTTTTCATCCATAGATGAAAGATCACCTGAGGAAGGAAGTGAAATGCTATAGCACCTCACATGTTAAGGTACACCCCAATCTCCTGGGGAGTGGTTAATGGCAAAGAGATGATGAACTGGAATGTATAACCACAGAGTCCTTTAAAGTGATGCTTACAAAGTCCATATTCTATTTAAAAAGCAACAAATGGAGCATGTTATATGTGTGCAGTTAGATTTCAACTAGGCAAACTCAACATATATGCAAGGTTGCTTGGAAGAAAGAACATAAACATATTAATTGCCAACTGCCACTATTCCTTACTTTCTATAGACACAATTGTAAGATCACATTATCGTTAATGTTTAAAGTGAATTTACTTCTTGGAAATAGGTGTTACTGCCTGTCTAACTTGATAAGACTTTGGGTAATGTATTCTCTGCTATTTTTAAATGATGAAGAGAAAACAGCTGTTCAACCTCTGTCAACTTGAAGTTCTTAGTTCCCATATGTTGAAACAATAGCACCTCATGACCAAGACTGTATGAAAAATAGAGTGATTATGAGTATGAAAATGTACTGTAAATAATATACAATGTCCTATGTTTTCATCAACTATTAGATTCCTATCAAATGTCCTGAAATTTTGGGATCTGTGGCTGAATGTTCCTCACCAGATTAATTAGATCTACAATGTCATAGTTTCCTTTGAATGACGTTCCTGTAAGGAGATTTGGAAAAGCACCAACGGTACTGATTTGACAATTAGCATTTAATCAAATTTATATTCCTGTTGTCAAAGTATTACATAATGAAAGAGCTGTCAGGTTGTTAATATAAAAAGTACCAACTAATTCACAGAAGTAGTTGGTAGAGAAATAATGAAAGGAAAGCTGACAATATTGAGAACCTTGTGAGAATGAATTTGAACAGAGGACTTAGACAGAAGCTTGTACTGCAAAAAACTCTTTGAAGATTCTGGCATAAAGAAAAAGTGATAGACATGAACTGAAGGGTGACAGACTATTGAGCCGGCTATTTTGATGAAGTAATTATCTTTTAACTCATCTTTAAATGGAAAGATTTTCATTAGTTGCAAACAGTTATAAGTTATATGGAACCCAGAGCATAAAAAAGAAAAAAAATCTACTCAAGTGCAATGTAAGAGCTAACAATTGGATAAAATATCATGATTCTGCCTTTATCTGGACATAAGCCAGCCCATGGTGGCTTTGAAAAACTACATACAGGTAAGTTTTGAGACAAATATTTCCTAAGTCAACATTTCACCACAATAGATCATCTCTCAAAGATGCTACGTCACCATTTCTGTTACCATGATAATGTCCTTCTCCAAGATAAACATGACCATAGAGATAAACAGAACAAGGTACTCATATCCAACCAACAATAGAGTTAATGGACTGAGAGGAGAATGAAGCCAAATGAGTAGAGGTTTGATGAGATTTTGGGGGAAGTAGAGTAGGACTTGGCAATTTTCTACCCCAAACAACCAAAACCAAACAGGTGAACACAAAGAAGAGGAGTTCTCATTGGAACAACTGCTTTAGTTTCTGCTGTAAAATAATTAGCTCCTTGGTGATTACAGAGTTGCCTGGTGGCCCAGCAATTGCCCATTTTGTGTGTGTGTGTGTGTGTGTGTGTGTGTGTGTACACCAAAACAAAACAAAAACAAAACAAAACAAGACATATGTCTTCTTTAAGATTGTTTTCCAGAGGAACGTAAGAAAGTCTCCCCACAAGACTATTTCTATCATATCTGTTGATGACTGGTTCAAAAACACCAGTCCAGGTTGTTTGCTGACTTAATTGACCAAGTCATAATGAGCGCCACTTTTGCTCAAATCTATTATTTTTGTTCAAATCTGAAATGGGCCAAGACTTTAAAGAATGATATATGTGTTTGGCCAGCTCATTGATATCAAGTTCTCCACTATTTAATGAGGTCTGTTACTTACTTTCAATCATTAAACTTAGTTTTAAAAACATAGGAAAGATTGTCATAGTTTTACTAGTTAGAGAGGTAGTATTCAAAATTTCAAATTTCTGAACATACTTTTAAAATGTATGTTTTTGTGTATCTCACACACTTGTTTTTCTTTAATAAATGTTTTCAGAATTTTTTTTTTTAGTGAATGTCTGAATAATTAATGTGTCGTCTATCCTGTGATTGCTACAGCTTCTGTCTACAGCTCCAGGTCCTAAAGGTGACTTACTGTCATTTTCCCAGTGCTAGATGTCTTTGTATATATCTTGTACAGTTCAGGTTATTTCTTTGGAGTTGGTTTCAACAAACATGTTTCTCACACT
This sequence comes from Mastomys coucha, assembly GCF_008632895.1. Taxonomy (NCBI): domain Eukaryota; kingdom Metazoa; phylum Chordata; class Mammalia; order Rodentia; family Muridae; genus Mastomys; species Mastomys coucha. Next base: position 30,920,406 of record NW_022196903.1, read on the forward strand.
TTGTTCAGGAATTTCTGTCAATAAATCATACTATAGCACTAATCCTTCTAAGTGTTAGATGATTAGGTACAGAGATTTTTTTTTAGGTCTTTCACACTAATAAAATATATACTACTCACATCAAAGCTGGCGAGTTCTAAATTAAGAACCATTTGAATATTTTTAGTAAAGTCAGAAGTAAGACAAATTGCCCACTAACATCAGTACTATTTTACTATATTTTGAAGACACAAAATATAGTAAAATGTATTTGTAGCTTACACAATGGACTACTGGAAAGGAATACTTTTGGGACATAAAAGTTTGGGAAGCAAAAGTATGGCATAAAATTCACTACTCTAATGATATGACCATATGCTTTCAAAATGTATGCTGACAAGCCACTTAATAATAGATTTAGTAATATGCATAGATGCAGATTAACATTTAGAAGTCAACAGATAGATTCTGCCTTGTTATAAACATGAAGTTGAACCTGGTAAACAGCAGAGTAAAACTGGAAAATAAACTGTAACTCAAACAACACCCCCACAAGAACAACGTAACCCATCCCTAAAACAACAACAACAGATCTAACTCAAACAACACCCCCCACAAGAACAACGTAACCCACCCCTAAAACAACAACAACAGATCTAACTCAAACAACACCCCCCCAAGAACAACGTAACCCACCCCTAAAACAACAACAACAGATCTAATTCAAACAACACCCCCACAAGAACAACGTAACCCACCCCTAAAACAACAACAGATCTAACTCAAACAACACCCCCCACAAGAACAACGTAACCCACCCCTAAAACAACAACAACAGATCTAACTCAAACAACACCCCCCACGAGAACAACGTAACCCACCCCTAAAACAACAACAGATCCTAAAAGGCAGCACAACATTGTTGTGTGGTAAGCTTTTTCTCTCTTCTTCGTCCTTTTTTTTGGCTTATAAAAAGGTGTTATTGCAGATCTTTTCTCCCTCCTTCTTTCTTTCTTCCTTTCTTTCTTTCTTTCTTTCTTTCTTTCTTTCTTTCTTTCTTTCTTTCTTTTCTCTTCTCTTTCTTTCTTTCTTTCTTTCTTTCCTTTTCTTTCTTCCTTCCTTCCTTTCTCTCTTTCTTTCTTTCCTTCTTTTCTTCCTTCCTTCCTATCTCTCTCTTCCTTCCTGCCTGCATGCTTGTCTGCATGCCTCTCTCTCTCTTTCTCTCTCTTTCTCTCTCTCTCTCTTCCTTCCTTCTTTCCTTCCTCCATTTTTTCTTTTTACCTTTTCTTCTTTCTTTCCATACCAAATACTGTCTCCTCCCAGTCCCCACTTACTGAGACCATCCCCCATTCTCCTCCCGTTCCCCTTTGAGAGAGTGGGCCCCACCTGGGATATCTGTCCACCCTGGTGTATCAACTTTCTGCTAGATTAGGTGCATTGTCTTCTACTGAGACCAGACAAGGCAACCCTGTTGGGGCAAAAATACCACAGTTAGGCTTTAGGAAGAGCCTTTGATACTGTTGTTGCAGGGCCCTCTTGGAGACTGAACTACACATCTGCTGCATATGGCTGGAATGCATATGGGCATTCCAGCTCATGTGTGTTCTTTGGTTGATTGCAGTTGTTTCCTAATGACTGATGTGATAGAATAACTTGAGTCATGTCCCTAAAGTTAACATTTGACATTCCTTCCCATCAGTAAAGCTGGCTTCCTCATCCCTGAAGTTGGGCTAGCTTAGTGATCTTTTTCTGGCTCAAATACTGTTTGGGATTCATAATTGTTACAGTTTTATGTACAAAATATCACATAAAGATTCACATATAGAAGCCTTGGTCATCAATAAAAGAGTTTTCATATTAATTGGTTGGCTCCTATTAAGACTGGGTAGTGAATACTTTGATCTCATTGATATTAGCCACTGATGGACTAATAATCTGGTGGCCTTCCCAGGATATGGTAGTAATATTGGGAAGTTGAGCTTACTTAGAAATAGGCAAAGAAGTAGCCCATAATTTCTGCCTGTGTCTCCCAAAGTATGAAATGGGAGAAACTGTGCTCCCACACATGCCCCCCTATCTTTTACATGGCTCAGAAACAGTAGAATTAAATTATCAAGAGTGAAGACTCAGCAACTGAGTCAACATAAATCTTTTTTTCCTTAGGTGGACTTTACTCAGGCATTTTATTACAGTAATGAAAAACTGACTGGCATACTATGAACACCTTTTATGCCATTGTGTTCACTTCATTTTCATGATCAAATGATTTTCGTCTTAGTCCTGTCTTTCTATGTATTATGGTTAATATGATTTATGATTAATTAATATGATTTATATATCAATGTAGATCATGATTGATTGTCTAGCCAATATGCACGTTCCACATTTAGTGACAGACCTATGCCAAAATATAAGTCAAAAAGGGTTCAAGGAAGGTATCAAATGTCAGCCTCTGCCTTCCACTCATGCACACATGTGAATACACACACACACACACACACACATACACACACACACACACACATACACACACACACACACACACACACACACACACACACACATACACACACACTTGCAAAATCAAAAATAACACAGGAGGGAATATTTACAGAACTGCTATCAGAGCTGGTAAAGCCAAAAGGGCTAACATAGGACCTTGGGGTCATCTGAAGTCACCTTCACATCTGAGGGCCAACTGGAAGAAAAGGGGTCCAGAAGATGATCGAAAGCTACATCCAATGGGGAAAGAGTGTTCTGAGAAAACCTGAGACCAATGTGAGAAGATTGTACCCAGAGCCAGTTTAGAGCAGACCAGAGTTGACAGTGAATGGTATGGTAGAGTGAACTGTTACCTTAAGTAAGAAATCAAAAAGTAAGAGAGCATGAGTTACACAAAGGTGAAGACAGGTAAGGAATATACTGGAAACAGCAACTTGTGTAATAAGAAGTAGAAATTGAAATGTTGGAAACATAAGCATATACACACATTTATTCACACATACTCATTATCAGCAAGTCTACAAAACAGAAAACAGATCAATGGCATGGAGTCTTGCTTCAGAAAGACTATTTTATTCCGATTCCAAGATTCCAACATACTATTTTCTGACTATCTACCACTTTACAATTCCTGTCTTCTTTTTCTTTTTAATTACTTCACAATGTGATTACAATTAAACAGAAATGAGACCTATAACTATTCTAAACTTATGGCCATCAAATGATAACTCTCCTTGGTTGGTTAGATTTGCAGGGTAGAGCTGAGGAGAAGTGATTCTAGGCCAAGTTCACAGGCTCTATATTGAGTTAGTATCTCCTTTCTTTGTTCAAACAAGTCCACTGGCTGCTGACAGCCTTCCTTCCCACAGTTATCTCATCTTAAGTCTGTCCGTGTGTTTCTGTACATATGTATACTTGAGCAAGCTCTTCCCATAACTTCCAAAGGAACATCTATGCATGCTTTTCCTTCATAATCATATGGGATATATCACTCTTAAAGAAGGAACATGTTGGGTCAGTGTGGGAAATCTGGTTCAGTCCTGAAAACATTCATTGTATATTACTTAAGCATTGACATATTGAATTATGCTGGGGACTCAAACACCAGTCAACACTGTGCTGCATCTCATAGTAGCCGTGGTGTGAACATAGTAGCCGTGGTGATAATTTTTATCAGTAAAGAGCTTTTTATATCCAGACACTAATCCATGTTAGTACAGATGGAGAGACTGCAATCCATTGAGAGTAAGATAATAGAAGGAATTTAAATGATCTGGAAAAATTAGAATTGATTGAGTGAGCACAGAGGAGAACAGTTTTGAATATGTGGTCTGTGATATAACAAAGCCAGATTCCTAAATCAGAGGTCGGAAGGTACAGCCAAGGCCATACAACTATCTCTAACCGGGAGGTGGGATGTGAGAGACATCAGAGGCAAAGAGAGTAAGTTAGAGTGAAAAATGGAGGCAAGAACACATGGAGTTCCTAGAGACACAAGAAAGAGGAGAAATGAAATGAGGGTCTGTATACCATGGAGCTTAAGAAAAGAGCAGCAGAGTTGGTTCCTAGAGGAATTGCAGCCCAGAGCCAGTTTCTTACACTGTTGATCAAGGCTGATGCTGGCATTGTCTACTGGAGTTACTTATTTATTTTTCTCATCTTGGATTCTTGATAGACATGGATATTTATGAGGCTCTAAGAGGATTGTGAAGTCTCTGAAAGAGCAAATCACCTTTATGTGTGGTTTGTGGACATGTGTGCATGTGTATGTGTTCAAATCTTTGTCTCTGTCTCTGTCTCTCTCAGTGAGAGTGTGTGTGTGTGTGTGTGTAACTGCAGGTAACTTCTGAGGACAGAATCCACTGATTTCTTGAGGCTTCCAATAATACATAATTCATCTTGAACATGTTAAACTGTGACTAAAGGTTTAAGGTAATGCACTCCTGATGTCATTTTGAGAAAGAGGAATCTGGGCAGTAATAACTTTGTTATGTTTTGTGATAAAGTCAGTGGAAGAGAGAGTGAATACACACACTTAAGCATGTGCATCTTCCTTCTCCTTCCCTTCTTCTGTGTGTGTGTGTGTGTGTGTGTGTGTGTGTGTGTGTGTGTATTGAGACTTCTTGGTGAAGGACTCTGCTTTGGATAACTCTGTTTAAGGTGGAGGTGTGTACAGGCTAGTTTTATATCATCTTAACAAAATCCAGAGTCATCAGAGATAAGGGAAATTCAACTGAGAAAATGTCTCCATAAGATCCATCTTTGGGGCATTTTCTTAATTGATGATTAATTGTGGGTGGTGCCATGCCTGGGCTGATAGCTCTGGATTTATAAGAAAGCTGACTGAGCAAACCACGAGGAGTAAGCAGCACCCATCCATGGCCTCTGCAACAGCTCCTGCCTCCTGCCCTGTGTGAGTTCTTGCCCTCACAGCTTTTGAAGATGAACTTGATCCTGTGATTGAAATAAAGCCTTTCCTTCCCATGTTGCTTTTGGGCACAGGGGTTTGTCACAGCAATATTGACTCTGATGAAGACAAGGCCTACTGGAGTAGAGCTGTTTGCCCTTTTGCTCATATGGTGTGAGAGTATGGAAGGCAGCCTTTTCTGCCAAATATTTGGGTGTCCAGAGGGGTCAAAGTCAGAAAGGGGTCATGTGCAGAGATACTAGAATGATGTATTTCTTGTGTTAACTTTGGAGACCCTTCAATGCAGGTAGAGCAACAAAGGCCTGCTTCTGCTGGTTTGGAAGGTGAGAAAGACTAATGCACTGCAAACTTGGAGACTCTTTCAGTGACTGCTTGTAAGGTCTGGGAAGAAGTGGAGAAGAACAGCTTCCAATGGCATTGTCATGAGTTGCTTATCCTGATAATGAGTGGCATTGAGTGTCATAGATCAAACAATTTCTTAGAGGACACTTATCTGAATTGTCGATATTCACCCTTAAAAAAAAAAACCAAAACCCTTTAACTTCATCTTCTGTATTCAGAAACAACTATGGTCCCTTGAGTGAAGGACAAAAGAAAAGCTAACTAAAGTTTTTTTTAGTTTTGCTTCTTTTTAGCAGTTTTGAGAAAATTGGAGAGAGAAGGTTGAATTGAAGCTACTTTTTAAAATGAGGTCCTTGGATTGTTCATGTATAGATAAAATCCCATTAGTGATACTAATGAGACAGGATGAAGCCTTGCTCAATGGCCCGATCCTATGTTGGGTTTTGCAGCTATAAAAGTCATTCTTTATAGTAAAGCTTGTTACCAGGCAAGCATGTTACAAAATCAAAGGGAAAGATGTGGCGAGCAAAATTAACAAAGCTGCTCTCTTCTCTTTCATGTATCAAAAGTGAGAGAGTTTCAAATGAGAATTGGGGGGTTGGGTGGGGGAGAATGGAGAGAGGCAATGCCCCGGGGCTCTGTAGTCATATGGAGATCAATAGAATTGCTTTAAATTTGTTTGTGATGTATGTGTAGAATATTATAATATATAAATAAGAAAAAAGTGAATATTAAAATTTTATATTTTATCACTCATTAATTTCTTAAAATTTTTTTAAAAATACAGTAGTTATTTTGTGAATGACTTTTAGTATGAATTAATTTTCACTGTAACTCCCTCATATATATGTTTCTCTCACATGCATTAACTTTCTCATACACTATATATATACATAAATCACAATATAATTAAGGTTATCAGATACTAAATATATCAGAAGGCAAGTACTTTCATCCTAAATGGTAACCAGAAGACAAAACACAAAGCGGAAATAATACAAAAAGAAGAGGGAAATCCCATTTCCCAGTAGCCTGCTTTGAGGAGATACTGCTTAAAATGAGAGATCAATGTTGAATAGCCACATGTGAGCTGTCAAGTAGGCATCCTGGCAGAGGAGGTCGTCATGATAGATACTCTGAGGTAGGCATGCATTAACAAGTTGGAGGCACAGGAAGCATGTTTGGTGCCATGAGACTGTGAAGATGTCCTTGCAGGTGAGATCAGACAAGGGGCAGATGCAGATTATATAGGATGATCAAGGCCATGGTGAAAGGTCTCAGAAGCCATGCCTTTGAAGCAGACATTATCCTGTTCTGACTTCCTTACTGGGAGGACTTTTGTCCATGGTGTGTAAAGAGTGGATCCCAATAGGGCAGGAAGCCCAAGGCATACACACCAACCCAGATATGATATACTGGGAGGGAGGTGGGGCTACAATGGAAAGAGCATATAGTATGAGATGGTATTAAACATCATCATTAGTCACCGTTGTCACCAGTCTATTAGAATCTGCAAATGAAAGAAACATTAAACAGATGAATATGATTTTCACACTTCTATCTTAATATCTGATTATATTAAGATCTTTATATTAATGTTGAGTACGATAAAGAGTCTATATTAATGGACTATATCAGACTATGGCCTATGAGAAAATTGATGTTATTTTGTGTGTGTGTATGTGTGTGTGTGTGCGTGTGTGTGTGTGTGTAAATAAAGAGCCACCCCCTTTTAAACAGCTATTCCCACTGTTTATATTACATATTTACATGACTGCTATTACCTAACAAGAGATGAGATGACATAAAGACATCTCCTGGCCAATAAAGCCTAAAATAGTTTCTATCTGACCCTTTGCAGAAAAAGTTAGGGGACACCTGCCAAGGAGAATTATTTTCCATGTTTACTGATGTGGGAATCTAGGATTGAAATGATAGTTACCTAATTCTCAAGCAGCTCATTGGATCACTTAGGATTCCAACTTGCTCCCATCGTCCCTTCTCTTTAGTAGCATATTTTTGCTTTAGGGCAGAGATCAAAATCAGAATTAATGCATATCATCCATTACACAGATATGTCATAGGTTTGGGAGAAACTGTAATGGCCATCTGGTCTCATTGACTTATTTTCTAAAGGAAGAAACTGAATTCTTCAATCCTTATGTCAGTAGCTCTGGGCCACAAAGTCAGTTACTAGCAAAGAAAAACCAAACATGCCCAGTTCTGAACTCACAGTCCAGTGCATTCATTATCCACTGTAGCATACTGGGTAGCTTAAAATAGACATTCAAAGATTTACCTATCAAATATAGGGATTGACAGATATTTTCTTTAATAGTGACAATATTCTATTGTATGAAGTTGAAAATGCTTATGGTCTATTTCTCTCAAAGTAGGTTGGCTTCCATTGTATAAAATGATCAAATGGTCTCTACTTTTAAAATTTGTTTTACCCAAATTTTCAAATACCAGACATAGTAACAAAAGAGCCTTTGTAGGCTGTCACCCAGAAACAAAACTCATCTTTTAACCTAAGTGTCTTAGCATTTGCCTTTGGAAAATGACTCATTTTGAACAATTGTTTTACTATTAGCCTAACCACCATTCCTTAATATCGCAAATGACCATACAGTGTTTAAAAATTCCTCCTTGACTCATGTTTTTCTTCAATGAAATATAGATTCCATAGTAGTTATTGTGAAACAGCTGAACTGTCCTTGTAGTTTTTCATATATTCACATTTTGCACTTACAGTCTTAAATTAAGGAAAGTCATAATAATCTGGTTAATATAAATATTTAATTTTAAGTAACTTGGAGGTTTTTGTTTTGTTATGATTTTTTGGCATTTTTTAAGCATTGTATTTATTACATGTATCTTGATAATGCTTGTCTTACCTGTATGTATTAAAATGTGTTCTGTAGCTTCTACAGGAATATGCCAGGCTCCTCAAAGCAGATTCTTACCCTGCTTATCTAAAACACTGCAACGGTAGCTCATCCATGGTGTGCAAGATCCTGGTATGATCTATCCCTGTGTAAGTTCTCTAACATACTAATCCATTATTCGTCACTGGGCTCCAGTTCCCTGCCTCTCATCCTTGCCCCTTGAGAGCCTGCTCCCTATGCTTCTTTATGGGCTTGGCAATGGCATTCTTTTCTTCTGGAAATTTTATCTCTCAGACGTCCCTATGACTCAGTTTCTGTTTTCTCAGATATTTCTGTGACTCATCACTTTCAGATTTCAGTCAAATATAACCTTACCAAAGAGACTTCAACCAATGCATTTTAAATGGCAGGCTCCACTGCCAATGTCCCTTTTCTTTCTTGATACTGTTTATCTTACCTGGAATGTCATAAATTTTACCTATGGGATTGACTGCTAGACTCCATCACAATGTAAGCTCAATGAAGACAGGGCCTTCCATGTGGAGACAGGGGGGTAGGGAGGAGGTATAGGATGTGGAGTAGTAGGAGGGTGATGAGAATAAAATATGGAGTGTAAAATTAATTTATTAATTAATTAGAAACACACATGCATATATGTCACATATATGGTTATTTAAATACACAAATACATATACATACATGTATATGTATATATACATGCATATATACATATATATATATGTACATATAAAATTATGCCAATAAGCTAGAACACTACCTGTCTCATTGTAGCTATTCAATAAATATTTGAGAAGTAATAAATGAATACATGTAAGCAGATTTTGGTAGAATTTTTTTAAAAATTAGTAATATTTATTCTAGGTCACTATGTCTTTGAGTTCTTACTATTTTTTCATCCAAGTGAATTAGGAAATACAACCCAGAAAAAAAGGTCCTCAATTTCTTTATTTTCATCCTTTGCACCTGGAATTTAGAAAGATTCACTTTAATACATTATTATTTACTTAATTCTCTCCCTTCCTTTTTTCTCCCTCCCTCTCCCCTTCCCTCTTTTCCCCTTCCCTCCCTTCTTCCCTTTTTCTCTCCCTCCCTCCCTCCCTTCTTTTCTTCTTTTAAAATAAAAAAAGTTAGAGCCCTGCAGGCCAGGTCAGCTGCTATCAATGGGTTCACAGACTCTGTGTTGGTGAGGTTGTTCTTGAATTCCAAAGTGGCACCTTCCTCACAAGTTCCAGTTCTTTAGAGACACAAGTCCTCCATACATAACAGATGCTCTTTGATAGCAGGCAGTGAGCACTGGAGAGTAATACACTCTCAAGTTCTTTTTCCCATAAACCTCTGCATGACATCACCTCTTAGTGGTTGAGAAGAAATAAACTACCCACCAGCAGTCTATGTGATTTTGAAGAATGATTCAAACTATCTTCTCCCTGCCAGTTTTTCCGATTTATATTTATAGTTTGTTGGAATTCTGGCTTGAATAAATGCACCCCCATCTTCCTCTCCTATCACCTCCCCTTCCTGGTGATGTTTTACAGGGTGCCATAGACTTGAGTGGCAAGGTGACAGTATGGAATCTGCAGTGAGCCAATCAGTTATGTTTTCCATTGCGGGATAAGAAACACTGAGAACATAAATTCAGGGTTTTGGATGTTTCAGTTCTATATATCATGATTTTTGTTCCTTGTCAATTTTCATAATGCTGTTTGCTGAAATTATATCTCTGAGGAGGCTCCACTCACCTTGTAGTCTCTGATTCCTTAACAGAAATAGTCCCTCCCAAAGCTAAGAGTGTGGCTGACCTGCACAAAGCATATCAAGTTCATTGTTAGCAACACATTTCGTTGACTGATTCTTCACAGCCTGGATCCTCCAAAGACCTTCACACATGTGCCACTGAATAAATATTGATTATACTGATGACAAGAAATATTTTATAAACATGAAATATTTAAAAGGATAAAACTAGAAGCCTCATTTCAGACAGTGAACAGGGTATTCAATTTATGATTAAAATTTAAAAGACACTTTAGGCAGAAAAGAGAGAAAAAGAAATGACTCCCAAACTAATTATATTAAAATATGTTGAGCATGCAAATTTACTTACCATTTATCCAGCAAGCACTTATTAGAAAACTGTTCTGTCTCATGGATTATTTCTCTTGTTGCTGGAAAGCTCCCTGCTCCCAAGGAATTCCATCTGGGGAGGCAGACAGCTAAACTGAAAATCACGGTATGGGATGCTAAGTGCTGTCACATGCATACAAAGGCTGTTAGTGTCACTAGGAAAGGGAGGCCAACTCTGCTAAGGTAGGGGAGTCCAGGTCTTAGCTGACCTTAGGAGTAAAACGGCAGGTTAGGTGGGAGAATAGCAAGAAGTGGGAATTATTCTTTATGCCCAAGCAGACTGTTAAGGTTAGGAAGTGTTTTGAATAGACTGTAGATTAATGGTTAGTTGAGCCATGTTTTGAAATGAGTCTGGAGCAGGAGAGAAGGCACACAGAGAAGACTTGGATGCTTCTATAAAGAGGTTTTGTTTTCGTTGTTGAGCTCCGAACTAGCCACTTCGTGGTGGGATCTGACAAAGGCATACAGATGACTGGATTAAAGGATTAGAACATGGGAGTGTGAACACTGAGCACAATGGATGAGCAAAAGTGGGGATGATGGGTGGGGAGATGGATCAGACAAGTAGTTGCTCAGTTTGGGTCCCTAGCACCCGCACTAAAGCTGAGCATAGTGGTCCCTGTGATACCTGTATTCAGAAGGCTGAAACAAGCCAGACAGTCTAGTCAATCAGTGAGTTCCAGGTTCGGTGAAAGACCCTATCTCAAAAAGAGGGTAGAAGCCAGTCTTGGCTGCATGTAATTTTAATCCCAGTATTCAGGAAGCAGAGGTCAAAGAGATCAGGAGGAATCAAGTGAATCCAAGGCCAGACTGGTCTATATAGTAAGTTCCAGGCCAGACAGTTTATACAGCGAGGTTAGTAACAAATGGGATCTTAGTCAAAGTAGATGCAGAGAAATATTTGAAATAGAGGCCAGTTTACAGTGATCTGAGCCAGAATGGGTAACAACTGTGGAAGTCTATGGGGTATCACTATAAGGAAATGATTGAGGAACATGTGTTTATAACCAAATACAAATTCTTGGTGGAAATTGTGTAATGAAGAGTCCTGACCTGAGGATAATTTCCTTCCTAAAACATCCTTCTTTGGGCTGCAGAATCAATTACTGACGATGAAATAAATTAGGTATTAGTTTCTCCTTCAACCTCATATTCTTTAAATTATAAACACTATTAACACTTTTTGTTTGATATTATGCTTTCAGAGATTACCTAATTATATGTAATTATATATATTGTATAATATATCATGTTGTATACATGTATATCATATATCTCATGAATTCATATATACATATGTATGTATATGTATATATACACATATATGTATATCTATAACTATCTATCTATCTGTCTATATATATGAATTAATTGGTCTCTAGTATGGTAACCTAATATTTTTTACTTAACATTTTGGAGTGATGTTCCTGTCAGTTTGTTTAGACCCTGCTTTTTAGTCTCTCTGACAAATCATTAGTCCATTGTTTGTTGAATCTATAACCTGTTGATGAGTATGTTTATTTTATGTTTTCTTCCATTGAACAGAATGCTAAAATCAACATTTTTACATAGTCATGTCCTTACTGGGATATGATTAAATCCTTAAAGTGGATTGCAGGGTCAAATGTATGCAAATATATATTATTAGAAGATATTTCCAGTTTTCCTTCTCCCAGTGTTACTCTCTGGATTTATATTCCTGCTCACAATAAACTAGGTACTTTAAAAATCATAGATTGTTATTGAATTACACCTTATACAGAACTAGCATGGTGACTCAAGTGCTCTATATAAAATCTCCTCAAGGAAGCAGCTCATGCATCGTCACTACTGACTTCACTCCTACTGAAACCGTATTTCAGGAGCTGACCTCAACAGAGCATTCTTTACTGTTCCTTTTGTTGTTTTATCTGCTAATTACTATTTTTATAATCTATTCAATATCTGCCTTACAAGAATAAGGGTTGCTAGAAATTTAGAGTCAGAGGGAGTTAGAGAATCTACAGAGCAGCCTTCTCACTGTGTAGATGAACAGAGAAGATTACAGTCAGAAAGTCCTGCTTTCCTATGTGCTCTCAGTGCCCCTAGGCCATTAGTTTTCTCTGTTCTTACTGTCTCTGCAGCTAGCTCTCAGAATCTGTCCTGCCATCTGAAAGTTTGTTTCGCTGACTATTTTTTATTTCCAAATGCCAAGTCCTCCTTATTTTCCCCAGTTCTTATTTCCACTGTAGACATATAACCTTATGACTAAATCTTTTTGAGCTCTTTCCAGTGAATTAGAGACTTCAGGCCATTATTATAATGAATTCTAATAGCATATTTTTAATAAAATGTAAATATTGCTATTAAATGCCTCTGGCGATAGATGAAGATACATGATATATTTTAAAAATATTTTCGTTCTTTCTCCACCAGCCGAGCAAGATGCTCAAAGGAAAGAAGGTGAAGGGGAAGAAGGTGGCCTCGGCCCCTTCCGTCGTCAAGAAACAGGAAGCCAAGAAGGTGGTCAATCCTTTGTTTGAGAAGAGGCCCAAGAACTTCGGCATTGGGCAGGACATCCAGCCCAAAAGAGACCTAACATGCTTCGTCAAATGGCCTCCCTGCATCAGGCTACAGCGGCAAAGAGCCATCCTCTATAAGCGTCTCAAAGTACCTCCTGCCATTAACCAGTTCACCCAGGCCCTGGACAGGCAAACAGCAACTCAGCTGCTTAAGCTTGCCAACAAGTACAGGCCAGAGACAAAGCAAGATAAGAAGAAAAGGCTACTGGCCCGTGCTGAGAAGAAAGCTGCTGGCAAAGGGGATGTCCCAACTAAGAGACCACCCGTCCTCCGGGCAGGAGTCAATACAGTCACCACCTTGGTGGAGAATAAGAAGGCTCAACTGGTGGTGATTGCCCATGATGTAGACCCCATTGAGCTGGTGGTTTTCCTGCCTGCCCTGTGTCAAAAGATGGAGGTGCCCTACTGCATCATCAAGGGAAAGGCTAGGCTGGGATGCCTAGTCCACAGGAAGACCTGCACCACTGTTGCCTTCACACAGGTTAACTTGGAAGACAAGGGTGCTCTGGCTAAACTGGTGGAAGCTATTAGGACCAATTATAATGACAGATACGATGAGATCCGTTGCCACTGGGGAGGCAACGTCCTGGGTCCTAAGTCTGTGGTTCGAATTGCCAAGATGGAAAAGGCAAAGGCTAAAGAACTGGCTACTAAATTGGGTTAAATGTACACTAAATTTTCTGTGCATAAATATAATTACAAAGTTAAAAAAATAAAAATATTTTCATGAAATATGTTTATTTGTGCTGGGGGCAGGGTCAGAGGAGAGTCTTTCTGAGACTTTTGAGAGTCTTTCGAGCCTGGAAGCAAGGGTCTTCATCTGGGAAGTCATCGCAATAACCCTAAGATAATTCTTGTTTTATTTATTATCTTCTTTTAAATTTTTTATTTATTTTTGTTTGTATATGTATGTGCTTGCTTGAATAAATTTATGTGCATCACCTGTATGCAAGTGCTCACAGAGGTCAATAGAGGGCATAGAATGTCCTAGAACTGGTATTTTATGGAGTTGTGAACTGCCATGTCGGGGTGGGGAGTCAAACCTGGGTCCTCTGCAAGAACAGTCAATACTTTTAACTGCTTTCCAGACCTAAGATATTCTTGAGAAAATCAGGGGTTGGGGTTGGGAGAAAGACCTGAATCTAATATAATAAAAACACTACACAATTATCAATACGTACATACTCAGAGGAACATGTAAAGTGGTCAAAGGATAAAACCAGTTGAATACAGACAGGCTCAAATATAAAGCACAAATATTCTAATTATTTCAACAAGTTATAAAAAATGGAATTCAGCTGTTCATAGAGACTTAAATGCAATGTATTTTGATCATTACTTGAGTAAAGCAGATTGTACAGGTATAATTATACAGATTATAAACAGATTATGCAAGTAGGCTTGCCTTGTTTCTGAGAACATACTCTGATGGATTTTCAGGTATCTAACTTGAAGCTCAGGCATCTTAAAGAACCAAGTTGCTTTTTTATTTTCTTTCTACTATATAAACAAGATTTAAGATTTCATCACCCCGCTAACCATGTACTCAAATGACAACTGAACTTCTGAGGAACTAGAACTTTTGGCAACTGGGTTGGGGATGTGTATCTGATGGCAGAGAGAGGAAGGCTTTCATTCCTTACCAAGTGAATTAGTCAGGGTTCTCTAGAGTCACAAGTAATGGAATGTTTCTCTATATAAGGGAAATTATTGGAATGACTTAGAGTCTACAGTCCAATTAACCCTACAATGGGCAGCTGTGAGTAGGAAGTCCAGTAATCTAGTAGTTGCTCAATTCCATGAAGCTAGGTGTTTTAGCTGGTTTTCTGTATAAGCTTCATCTATTGGAAGGAATGGGCTCCCATAGATGTGTTGGCAAGTAAGTGCAAGTAGGAGTAAAGAAGAAGAAGAAGGAGGAGGAGGAGGAGGAGGAAGAGGAGGAGGAGGAGGAGGAGGAGGAGGAAGAAGAAGAAGAAGAAGAAGAAGAAGAAGAAGAAGAAGAAGAGGAGGAGGAGGAGGAGGAGGAGGAGGAGAAGGAGGAGGAGGAGAAAGCCCTCCTTCCTTCTTCCATTGTCCTTTTGTAGGCCTCCAGCAGAAAGTATTCCCCAGATTAAAGGTGTGTACCACCATGCCTTGATCTAACTCGATCTTTACTTGGAAGTTGCTCTATCCCAGGCTGGCCTTGAACTCAGAGATCTTCTTGCCTCTATCTTCTGGGATTAAGGGCATATACCACTTTGCCTGAACCTAAGCTTTTCATGATCACTATGCATCAAGATTGGGATCAAAAGCCTGTGTCTTCCAGCCTCAAGATCTGGATCACACTCATGCTCTCCATTTCTGGATTGTATTTCATTCCTGAAATGGTCAAGTTGACAACTGGGAATAGCCATCATACCAAGGCTTTCCTGCTGGAGAGCAAGTGTTTCCCTAGTGACATCTTCCTCAGGATGAGTGATCTCAGGGTCTTCTGAGACATTCGAGAATATGTTTTAGTTGAATACTGGATAGCCTTAGGCATTGCTGAACACTTGATTACCTTACAAAAAGCCCATTGCCACACACACTGTCTTAGGGTATCTGAAATAGATTTCCTGTGTCATCAATATTGCACATTCCTTAAGGAAACATTGATTTAAGTTTTTTTTTTCTTTTCCACAGTTGAATGGTCTAGTTAAAACCAAACAATAATAGACCATCAGGGAATACTTCTCAAATGCCAAGTATATTTACCTGACATATGGTTTCCTTGGTAACCCATGGAACATCAACCAGGAGTGGCTGTGAGTCTTTGCTTACAGAGATGGAAACAGGTGGTGTGATTGTTCATAGTTTCTCCTCTACATAAGTGAAGTAAACTGAAGGGTTGAAACCAGCTAGCTTGGATATGTATGTGAAGAAAAATGAAATAGTAGAGATAGGAGCCTGTCTATTGCATAGATCTATGTTCATGGGTTTAGGAGAACATATTATATACTTTACACAAATACTTATTAGTGGGGATAGAGAGATGTCTCAGTAGATGAAGCACTTGCCATGTAAGTGTGAGCACTGCAGTAAAAGCTCCCAAGACCTAAATAAATGCCAGGGGAGTGTTTTGGTCAGCCTATAGGAACCCCAAGAGCAAGCTGGTTAGCAAGACTATCCAAAGCAATGTTCCCTGGATTTATCAAGAGACCATGGCTCAACATATAAGGTGGGAAGTAATCAACAAAGGCAGCTGATGGGTCTTCCTATGCTCCCAGGCACCTGCATGTAAATAAACATGCAAACACACACAAACTATATACATATACACCAACACAACAAATGAAAATAAATAAATAGGGGACCAGTCAGGTGACACAGGCCTCAGAAGTGGCAGAGTAGCTGGTGCAGGTTCCTTTCTAACACCTTCTTCACCTAGGAGGAGGTTCTGCAAATCCACAGCCCTCTCTGCCCCTTCCCTGAAAGCAGAGAGCTTGCCTTCAGGGAGTGCTCCAACCCAGAGACTCAGGTCTTACCCGAGCTGATCTCTCAGAAGTGCTGACACAGGCTTACAGACCCACAGGAGGAACAAGCTCTGCAGCAAGAACATCTAAGACCAGAGATCAACAGATGGTGAAAGGCAAATGCAAGAATCTTACCAACAGAAACCAAGACTACATGGCTTTATCAGAACCTAGTACTCACACCACAGCAAGTCCTGGATATCCCAAAACACCGGAAAAGCAAGATTTGGATCTAAAATCACGACTCATGATGGTGATAGAGGAATTTAAGACGAGCATGAATAACTCCCTTAAAGAAATAAAGAACACAGGTAATCAGGTTCAAGCACTTAAAGAGGAAACACAAAAATCTCTTAAAGAATTACAGGAAAACACAAGTAAACAAGTAGAAGTCCTTAAAGAGGAAACACAAAAATCCCATAAAGAATTACAGGAAAGCACAACCAAACAGGTGAAGAAACTGAACAAAACCATCCAGGACCTAAAAA
>NW_022196903.1:30937728-30950355 GCF_008632895.1 Mastomys coucha
CAAATCCAGCCTTTCAAAGGGTAGTAAATGAAAAAGTTCAACACAAGGAGGGAAACTACATCCAAGAAAAAGCAAATAAGTAATTTTCCAACAAAATTAAAAGAAGATAGCCACATGAACAGATTCCCAACTCTAACAACAAAAATAACAGGAAGCAACAATTACCTTTCTTTAATATCTATTAATATCAATAGATATGGACTCAATTCCCCAATCAAAATGGACTCAATTCCCCAATAAAAAGACATAGACTATCAGACTGGGTATGTAAACAGGACAAAATATTTTGTTGCATACAGGAAACCCACTTGAGTGACAAAGACAGAGACTACCTCAGAATAAAAGGATGGAAAACAATTCTCCAAGCCAATGGTCCCAAGGAAAAAGCTGGAGTAGCCATTCTAATATTGAATAAAATCGACTAAAGTGATCAAAAAAGATAAGGAGGGACACTTCATATTCATCAAAGGTATGATCTATCAAGATGAACTCAATTCTGAACCTCTATGCTCCAAATGTAAGGGCATCTACATTCATACAAGAAACTTTACTAAAGCTCAAAGCACATATTGCACTGCACACAATAATAGTGGGAGATTTCAACACCCCACTCTCTGCAATGGACAGATCATGGAAACAGAAACTAAACAGAGACACAGTGAGACTAACAGAAGTTATGAAACAGATGGATTTAACAGATATCTGTAGAACTTTTCATCCTAAAACAAAAGGATATAACTTCTTCTCAGCAACTCATGGTACCCTCTCCAAAACTGACCATATAATTGGTTACAGATCAGGCCTCAAAATATACAAGAGGATTGAAATAATTCCTTACATCCTATCCGATCATCATGGACTAAGAATGCTTCTCATTAACAATGTAAACAATAAAATGCCCACACACACATAGAAGCTCAACAACACTCTACTCAATGATAACTTGGTAAAGGAAGAAATAAAGAAAGAAATTAAAGACTTTCTAGAGTTTAATGAAAATGAAGCGACAACATACCCAAATGAAACACAATGAAAGCAGTCTTAAGAAGAAAACTCACAGCTTTAAGTGCCTCCAAATGAGAGAGAGCATATACACCAGCAATTTGACAGCACATCTGAAAGCTCTTGAGCAAAAAGATGCAAATTTACCCAATAGGAGTTGAAGAAAGGAAATAACCAAACTCAGGGCTGAAATCAACCAAATAGAAACAAAAAGAACTATACAAAGAACCAACCAAACTAGGAGCTGGTTCTTTGAGAAAATCAACAAAATAGATAACCCTTAGCCAGACTAACTAGAGGGCACAGAGACATTATCCTAATTAACAAGATCAGAAATGATAAAGGAGACATAACAACAGACACTGAGGAAATTCAGAAAATCATGAGATCCTACTACAGAAGCTTATACTCAACAAAACTGGAAAACCTGGATGAAATGGACAATTTTCTAGACAGATACCAGGTAGCAAAGTTAAATCAAGACCAGACCAACTATCTAAACAGTCCCATACCTGCTCATGAAATAGAAATAGTCATTAATAGTCTCCCAACCAAAAAAAAGCCCAGGAACAGATGGGTTTAGTGCAGTTTTATCAAACCTTCAAAGGAGACCTAATACCAACACTCCTCAAACTATTCTACAAAATAGAAACAGAAGGTACTCTACCCAATTCACTCTATGAAGCCACAATTACTCTAATACCTAAACCACACAAAGACCTAACAAAGAGAGAAAACTTCAGACCAATTTCCCTTATGAATATCAATGCAAAAATACTCAATAAAATTCTTGCAAACCGAATGCAAGAACACATCAAAACGATCATCCATCATGATCAAGTAGGCTTCATCCCAGGAATGCAGGGATGGTTCAATATTTGGAAATCCATCAACATAATTCACTATATAAACGAACTCAAAGAACATAAACCATATGATCATTTCATTAGATGCTGAGAAAACATTTGACAAAATCCAACATCCCTTCATGATAAAAGTCTTGGAAAGATCAGGAATTCAGGCCCATATTTAAACATAGTAAAAGCAATATACAGCAAACCAGTAGCCAACATCAAACTAAATGGAGAGAAACTTGAAACAATCCCACTAAAATTAGGAACTAGACAAGGCTGCCCACTCTCCCTACCTATTCAATATTGTACTTGAAGTCCTAGCCAGAGCAATTAGACAATAAAAGGAGATCAAAGGGATGGGAATTGGAATGGAAGAAGTCAAATTATCACTATTTGCTGATGATATGATAGTATACTTAAGTGACCCAAAAAATTCCATCAGAGGACTCTTAAACCTGATAACTTCAGCAAAGTAGCTGGATATAAAATTAACTCAAGCAAATCAGTGGTCTTCCTCTAGACAAAGGATAAACAGGCTGAGAAAGAAATTAGGGAAACCATACCCTTCACAATAGTCCCAAATAATATAAAATACTTTGGTGTGACTCTAACTAAGCAAGAAAAAGATCTGTTTGACAAAAACTTCAAGTCTCTGAAGAAGGAAATTGAAGAAGATCTCAGAAGATGGAAAGGTCTCCCATGCTCGTGAATTGGCAGGATTAATATAGTAAAAATGGCCATTTTACCGAAGGCAATCTACAGATTCAATACAATCCCCATCAAAATTCCAACTCAATTCTTCATAGACTTAGAAAGAAAAATTTGCAAATTCATCTGGAATAACAAAAAGCCCAGGATAGCCAAAACTATTCTCAAAAATAAAAGAACCTCTGGTCGAATCACAATCCCGGACCTTAAGCTGTACTACAAAACAATTGTGATTAAAAAAAAAAACAAACTGCATGGTATTGGTACAGCGACAGGCAGGTAGATCAATGGAATAAAGCTGAAGACCCAGAAATGAACCCATAAACCTATGGCCACTTGATATTTGACAAAGGAGCTAACACCATCCAGTGGAAAAAAGATAGCATTTTCAACAAATGGTGCTGGCTCAACTGGTGGTAAGCATGTTGAAGAAGGCTAATTGATCCATTCCTATCTCCTTGTACAAACCTCAAGTGGATCAAGGACCTCCACATAAAATCAGATACACTAAAACTAGTAGAAAAGAAAGTGGGGAAGAGCCTCGAGCACATAGGCACAGGGGAAAATTTCCTGAACAGAACACCAATAGCTTATGCTCTAAGATCAAGAATCGACAAATGGGACCTCATAAAATTGCAAAGCTTCTGTAAGGCAAAAGACACTGTCAATAGGACAAAAGGACAACCAACAAATTGGAAAAAGATCTTTACCAATCCTATATCTGATAAAGGGCTAATATCCAATATATACAAAGAACTCAAGAAGTTAGACTCCAGAGAAACAAATAACCCTATTAAAAATGGGGTACAGAGCTAAACAAAGAATTCTCAACTGAGGAATACCGAATGGTTGAGAAATGTTCAACATCGTTAGTCATCAGGGAAATGCAAATCAAAACAACCCTGAGATTCCACCTCACATCATTCAGAATGGCAAGGATAAAAAACTCTGGTGACAGCAGATGCTGGAGAGATTGTGGAGAAAGAGGAACACTCTTTCATTGCTGGTGGAATTGCAAGCTGGTACAACCACTCTGGAAAGCAGTTTGGAGGTCCTTCGGGAAGTTGGACATAGTGTTACCAGAGGACCCGACTATACCACTCCTGGGCATATACCCAGAAGATGCTCCAACATGTAATAAGGACACATGCTCCACTATGTTCATAGCAGCCTTATTTATAATAGCCAGAAACTGGAAACAACCCAGATGTCCCTCAACAGAGGAACAGATACAGAAAATGTGGTACATCTACATAATGGAGTACTAATCAGCTATTAAAAAAATTAAGTTATGAAATTCTTGGGGAAATGGATGGACCTGGAGAATATCATCCTGAGTGAGGGAAGCCTATCACAAAAGAACACACATGGTATGCATTCTCTGATAAGTGGATATTAGCCTAGAAGATCAGAATACACAAAGTACAAACCACAAACCATGAGAAACTCAAGAAGGAAGACCAAAGTGAGGATACTTAGTTCCTTCTTAAAAGGGGGAACAAAATACCCATGGAAGGAGTTGTAGAGGCTAACTATGGAGAAGAGACTAAAGGAAGGACAATTCAGAGATTGCTCCACCTGGGAATCCTTCCCGTATTCAACCATCAAATCTAGACACTATTGTGGATGCCAGCAAGTGGTGGATGACAGGAGCCTGATATAGCTGTCTCCTGAGAGGCTCTGACAGTACCCAACTAATATAGAAATAGAGGCTCACAGCCAAGCATTGGACTGAGTACAGGGTCCCCAGTGTAGTAGCTAGAGAAAGGACCCAAGGAGCTGAAGGGTTTGTAGCCCCTTAGGACGAACAACAATATGAACTAACTAGTACCCTCAGAGCTCCCAGGGACTAAAATGTGGCGAGCCACAGCTGCCACCTTAAATATGGCGCCTGGCCTCCGGCCAGAGCAGATAGCATCACAATAAACAAGTCCTTATTTGGAGCATTGCAATAAACAAATCCTTATTTGGAAAAGTTGAGTGCCTCCAGTTTGTGATGCAAGCTGGCATGATTTCCCACAGCCAATTATGGAGGATGGAGCCTTTGTAAGCCTACACCTGGATCAACACCCTCTTTTGGAGATAAGAGTGAATGGAAAGAAAATTTTAGGGCTTCTTGATACTGGCGCTGATAGAAGCATTATAGCAAAGAAGGATTGGCCCAAGGGATGGCCTCTTCAAGAGTCCTCTCAAACTCTCCAAGGATTAGGTTATGCAAAACCCCCCACCATGAGTGCAAGAGAATTGCCCTGGGAAGATGCAGAGGGACATTCAGGGAAAATCCAGCCGTTTGTACTTAAATTCCGGTATCATTATGGGGATGAGATCTATTAACAGAAATGGGATTTGTATTAATTAATGAAGGAAATTATACTGAGACTTCTTGTGGTATTATGCAGGCCATCGGATATCATCCTTCCTTTGGCCTAGGGAAGTATTTGCAAGGCCGAAAGTCCCCCATTGTTGCTCAGCCGCTTGAAGGGAGGCACAGGCTGGGTTTTTCCTAGGGGCCGCTGAGGAAGGTATACCCATCACTTGGAAGACAGAGGAGACAGTGTGGGTTCCTCAGTGGCCTTTGTCCTCTGAAAAATTGACGGCTGCAGCTCACCTTGTACAAGAACAGCTTGAATTGGTCTAGAGAAATGGATCATCTGTTGCAAGATCTTCACATAGCCATAGTGCATGTGAATTCCACCAGAGTTGACCTGTCCCTTGCTAGTGGATTGACATCCTGGATCTCTCATGCTATGAATCATCTGAAAGAGTGGGGGAGGGTATTGGAACCATGGGTGCTTTACTGGTCCTTGTCAGTATATTGGCATTGTGGTGCATCTATACGGGTCCAGCAGCAATGACAGGCTGCCTTGGTAGTGCAAGCATTTGCAGCCCTGGAGGCAGGACAATCTCCACAGGCTTGGTTAACTATTCTGAATGAATAGTGTATGCTCTTCCTCACGCTCAGGATGCGAGGCCAAGTACTGCACTAGTGATCAGCTTCTAGCGGTCTCTTGGAGAGCACGTCTGATTGCGTGTGGGTTGATGCCCCAGGTCCCACCTCCAGGAGAAAGGCATAGCGCAGGCATGGCACCAACTTGGCTGGCCACCAGGTTGTAGGGCCATTGCAATGCCCTTTTCATGGTTACTGGAGATCAGACCTCTACTCTTGCCTGTTGCATTTAAAACAAAAAGGGGGAACTGTGGAGAGCCGCAGCTGCCACCTTAAATATGGCACCTGGCCTCCGGCCAGAGCAGAGAGCATCGCAATAAACAAGTCCTTATTTGGAAAAGTTGAGTGCCTCCAGTTTGTGATGCAAGCTGGCATGATTTCCCACAGCCTATTATGCTTCGCCCCGTAGCCGATGCTGATTGGGACCAGGGAAAGTATTTAACCCGCGAGTTCTGGGGGCTAGGAGGAGGGATGAATGAATGATTCTGTAGTACAAGGTTCCTGAATAAACTGCTTGGAGAAGAGTTCGTGGTCGCCTCCTTATTTCCGCTGGTCAGTGAGGTGGCGACAGGAAAACTCCAACCAAAGAGTACACATGTGGGGACTCATGGCTCCAGCAGCATGCATATAGCAGAGGATGGACAAGCCGGTCATCAATGGGAGGAGAGGACCTTGGCCTGGTGAAGTTTCTATGCCTCAGTATAGGAGAATGCCAGGGCCAGTAAGCAGAAGGGGGTGGGATGATGAGCAGGGGGAAGGGGGGAGGGAACAGGTGATTGTTTTAATTTTTGTTTTTTTTTTTTAATTTTCTTTTCTTCTTTTCTCTTTCTCTCTTTCTCTCTTTCTTTCCTTCTTTCTTTTTTTGGAGAGGAATCTGGCAAAGGAGATATTGTAAATAAGAAAACATCTAATATATAAAAAAAGAAAGAAAGTAAATAAAATGCTTACTAGTGAGAGATCTCCTAAACCCTCTTGTGGATTTCACTAGTTTAGATATCTACATATGCTTTAATACATTTTAAAGGTTTCCTGCTTGAGCAACCAAAATATTCACCCTAGATAATAGCATTCTATAAGAAAAATCTATTAGAATGTTTGTTATTAAACATAGCAAAAAATAGACACAGGGCTTCTCAATGTCTGAAGGTAGATTTTGATTGTTTGTACCAATATGACTGAATTTGCCAATATGACAAGCACTCTCTCTCTGTCTTTGTCTCTGTGTTTCTCTCTGTGTGTCTGTGTCTGTGTGTGTCTGTGTGTGTCTTTCTGTCTCTCTGTCTCTGTCTCTGTCTCTGTCTCTCTCTCTTTCACACACATACATACACACACACACATACACACACACACAGGACCACAGGACTATGGGAGAATTATTGATAGTAGCAAAAATGTGAAGGTTGGTGCCTAAAGAACTAAGCCGAAGTCACAAGCTCCTGAGTAAGAATGCTAAGAAAGTAGGAACTCCAATCTTGACGATTTCCTTTCTAGCTGCTTTGAGTTTCTATATGGAAGACTTTCCAACTTACCCCTTTACGATGGAGTGTGCAGTTCAATTCTGACCTGTGATGATGCTTCAGATTGAGGGATTATATGAGAATGGTTCTGTTAGTTCTGTTTTATGTGGGAAGAAAAATGGAGAATTTATTCTTTTTGTTCTTCAGGAAATTGACTGAAACTAGCTTGGGGGCCAGTCTATGCTTGTCAATCCTATTCTTGTCTTTTCAAGACAATATATCTGTTTTTTTCTTCCTAGCCCCTGGCTAATAAGTAATCCCTAACTTGGAAAACAACAAAAATATGTACAGCAGAGAGCTCAATGATATTTAAGCTACATGTGCTCTTTCCTGTGAGGACCATGTTAGGGATGTTTACATAATAGTTTGATAGCATACAGGTTATTCTGAAGAAGATGAAATCAAACATGGGATTTTCAATAGTTGTAAAAGTATTTACTATGGTTTCTTAGAGAAAAGTATCCATCTCTGTCTTTTTTTAAATGAAAGAATAAATGTTATCTAGAAGATTTTAAAACGAGAACAAGAACAAAGCTGCAATCTAGAGACTTCTTGAAGATAGTAGGCATATGGAATTCTTTGTACCTTAGGAAGTCACTGTTTGTCCATATTGGATCAGCATCATATGACATACAGGCTATAAACTTTCAACACTAAACAGCACAACAGAAACTTTTCTTCCAGTGTCCTCTATAACAGAATGTCTCTCCATGTGAAGTGAAGGAAAAATTCTTTGATTCCAAATAGCAGGTGAAAAGGAGAGTAGAGTCTATTTTTTATTTTAGGAAGAATGAATATTAAATATTTCTCTGAGAAAGAGAATTGCTAAGATAATGAAATCTGTCATCCTGAATTTTGTGGAGAAGCAATAAATATCTACCAGAAAGACATGAACAATGTTGGATGAAAGCCTCTTCAGCTTGCCAAAGTCTGACCCTCTCTTCCAAATTCCTACGTTAATATCCTAATGCTCTAGATGATGAAATAGAAAGTGAGACCTTGGAAGGTGATTAGGTCCTAGCATGATCAGGTCCAAGCACAATGAAGGCAGAGACTTTGAATAGAATTGTGTAAAAAAGAGTCCCTGTGATCTTGTTTAGTACTCCAGCCAAATGCAGTAAGGAGAACATTCTTCCATAAAGAAATAGGTCCTCAGCAGACAATAATGAGCTGAAAGCACATTATTGTTGAGCTTCCTAGCCTTTGGAACTGTGAGAAATCACTTTCTGCTGGTGGTTAGTTACTGTCCTGGGGTAGTTCATTATAAAAGCCCTTATCTTTTGCTTAGCATCTTTTTAATGGGAAAATAGTCTTACTGAGTGTGTTTTCAACATAGGGGTAACCACTGCTCTGTGTGCAAATGGTAGCACATAAACAGGACACTAGACTGTTTTCATGCAAGAGCTTTAGATTAGAACAATAATAGGCCACTGGATGCTCGGGCTGTACATGAGATTTCTAAATATATAATGAGTGGAATGTATTTTCAGAATCCTGGAAACACTGAGATCACTAGATTCAGACCTTTACTATGTTTATGTCCCTAGAGGCATCAGGTGTGGATGCTATGTCACATGTGCATGGGTAGGTGGCAGAGAGGAGAGAGGCTATGTCTACACTCAGTGTTCTGATCTGTGAACATCTGAAAGATTAGTAGCCTAACCATTCTCTTAAAAAAGCAAGCCTAAGATGATCACCAGACTGGTGCCAGGTGGACGTGGATAGGGAGCTAGCCTGAAATGATCACCACTCTAGCACGCACAGGCCTGGGAGGACAGACCATGACCAAGATGACCCCTGCTCAGTGCTATGATGAACAAGTAGGGCACAGCAGTCCTAAGACCATTCCTGAGATGACCCAAGACACTTAGAGATACTTGGTGCCACTAACAGGAACTAGTCAGTGGTGGAGAATTGGAAGAGGAAGAGAAACAGAAGGATGTGGCACAATGGAGAGGGGTAGAACTGTACACTTGAGGGTAATGAGGAATGGCCTGATGTGAGTAGATGGTGATACCACCTTGGACCATGTTGGGGTTTTGACTTGTGCTGCCATCAGGGACTGTGTCTGGGTCCATGGCCCTGAAGCAGCAGGGGTCTTTTACCACCAAAGGCCAGGTGAATATCATTAGTATGGGCTGCCACATTGAGAAATGTCAATGTCTGAGGGCTGTGCAGAACTGGCCCCACCCCTTACCTGGGCATAATGGGAGAGCTGGCTCTGGGCACATAAAAACAGAACAGACTCTGCCTATAGACAGCTGCTCCCTTGGGGGAGCAGGCCCTGTACATTATGGGAGTTGTAGGTAAGCTGGGCCTGAGGACATGAGCATGGGAGAGCTGGCTCTACCACTCACCTCCTGTGCAGTAGTGTGGATGATGGAGAGCTAGCTACTCTCCTTCCTCCTCCCAACCTCACCTATGGCTGGTGGGATACCTGTCTCTAGGAGTATTAAGAGCAGGAGAGCTGGCTCTGACTCTCACCTGCTGCAGTACTCAGAGAGCAGGCCCCACTTCTCATCTGGATAGCACAGTAGAGCTGACCCTGGTGGCTGGGTCTGAGGTTGTGAGAACTGGAGGACAAGTCCTGTCTCTTGTCTTCTGTGCATTGGCATTGGCAAGGAAGAGATTCATTACATCCCCTTCCTTTGCCATTTGTGGGATAGGGTCCTGAGAGCAGGAGAGCCATCCTTGTCCTTCACTTCCTCCAAAACTTGGGAGAGCAGGCCCTGTAAGTCACCTAGGAAGTGCAGTAGAGCTGGCCCTGGATGTGGGAGTTGGAGGTGAGCTAGTCTTGAGGGTATGGGTTTAAGAGAAGCAACCCTGCCTCTTGTCTGCTGGGCAGTGGTAAGGATAAAAGAGAGATACTCTCCTCCCCTCCCTTGTTCCTTGCCATCTATGGCAGGTGGAAGAACATGAGCATGGGGACATAAGCATGGAAGAACAAGCCATGTCCTTTACCAGCTGCAACACTTGGGAGAGCAGGCCCTATACCTTACTTACATAGATACAGGGTAAAGCTGGCCCTGGTTGCAGAATTTGTGGGTGAGCCTGCCCTGAGGATATGGGAGCATGAAAGTTGGTGAGGTAACCAGCTCAGATACTTCTCAGGCCCAGATTCTGAGCTTCGAATGGCTCCACCCCAATATTTACCCTATGAATGAACTGCTAGAGTACATGGAGGACCTGGGTCTACAGATCCAAAGCTACAGGGTTTCCATGACACAGGGCCACAACAAGATATCTGTGAGACATCTCAGTCTGGTGAGGTTCCAGTATTGATAGTACAGCAGAAGCCAGAGGCATTGTACCAGAGCAACAAGTGATTGCAATGATCATTTGCAAGCAAAGAAGTATGGACAAAAGGGGATACTGTGGGACATACTGTGACACGCTACAGCTTCCACAGTGAGGTTTTTTTTCCTCTGTTGGGGGCTAGATTTCAAGGGTGGAGGGTGTGTACCAGGGGAGGATGAGTGGGATTGGAGTGCGTGAAATTCATGAAGAATCAACAAAGAGTTAAATAAAAGAATGGCAGGGGCTGACAGCCATGTAGGGCTAGATAGAAAACCAGAGGAAAGGAGTTCATTATCTACGGTATAGAGGAGAGTCAAGACTGTGAAGTTTTGCCTTTAATGGCTAATGTGTCTACCTCTACAGCCCAACAGTTGGTCTGTGAACAAGAGGAGAAATGGGCAGAAGTGGTGACAATGTCTTTTGGAATAAGGAGTAAAATCACTTAATTTGGAGTAAACTGACTGAGAGGCATGGGGTGGGGAAAAATCAGCAGAGTGTGGACTTGCTCAGTAAGTGCTGCCCTCACCTCTGGGTGGATAGTCAACCCTCAAGGCTGACTCAGATGATTATGTAGTAAGGTGAAAGGTTATTCTCTAAAGAGCTGGTGTTCCCATTGCTCTATCAGAGGCAAGTGTGTCAGTTGTCATTTTACCTGTGAAAGGATACTCATAAGGACACGAAGTATGAACCTTAGGAGAACAGGAAAATGTGACAGTGAAGGAGATCCTCTATTCTTCATAAAGGAAAAAGAGTCAGAGAGTCAGAGAGAGGAGGAAAAAGAGACACAAGAGGAAGTAGCCTTGACTTATATCTGTCACTGTGTACAAGGGACTATTTCCAGGGACCTGAACAGGAAACTCAAGGAAGAACATGTTTTCAGGTATCTTTGTACTCCAGAATTCAAATATACCCTCTATTCTCCTTCAAAATTGATAGCAACTCACACTAGCTTTGTTTGTGGAAATTTACACATGGTAAACTCAAGTTTTGTAGAAAGTCTCTTTATGCACAATTTCTTCAGATGATTTGGGAGTTTGAGTCAAAATTGATGTCTTAGTCAGGGTTTCTATTCCTGAAAAAACATCATGACCAAGAAACAAGTTGGGGAGGAAAGGGTTTATTCAGCTTACTTTCACATTGCTGTTCATCACCAAAGGAAGTCAGGACTGGAACTCAAGCAGGTTAGTAGGCAGGAGCTGATACAGAAGTCATAGAGGGATGTTCCTTACTGGCTTGCTTCCCCTGGCTTGCTCAGCCTGCTCTCTTATAGAACCCAAGACTTCCAGCCCAGGGATAGCACCACCCACAAGGGGCCCTACCCCTTGATCACTAATCGAGAAAATGCCCCACAGCTGGATCTCATGGAGGCACTTCCTCAACCGAAGCTCCCTTCTATGTGATAACTCCAGCCTGTGTCAAGTTGACACACAAAACCAGCCAGTACAATTGACATATTCATTGGCTCATAACTCCAACCAAACTCCTAGAAATGAAACCAGAATCATGAGATGCAATGCATTGCTAGATGTCTATGATGCTTCCTAAATGAAATACATTCTAATTATTCTTGAGTAGTTTGAAACTATCAATCAAAACCATATCTGTCCTAGTTAGGGTTTCTATTGCTATGATAAAACACAATGACTAATTGCAATTTGTGGGGAAGAAAAGGGTTTACCTTACTCAGGGATGTCAGGACAGGGACTTGGATGCAAAAGCAAAGCAGAATCCAGAGAGAATTGCTGCCTACTAGCCTCTTTCTCATGGCTTTCTTAGCTATGACTCAGGATTACCTGCCTAGGGGAGGGATTGCCTCCCATGTCAATCATCAATAACCAAAACCAGAACCAAACCAAACCAACCAACCAAACAAACAACAAAACAGAAAATGACCTATACTTCCCTACAGGCCAATCCTATGGAGTCTTTTTTATTTTTTTTTAAATAATCCTCTTCCCAAATGACTATAGTTTGTGTCAAGCTGACATACAACTAGCCAGCATAACTACAATGCCATCTGGATTGATATCTTTGGTCAGAGAAATTTGATATTGTCTGGTCTGTGTATGAATGCTTATCTGGATATTATAACACGTAATCATCGTCCTAACTTCCTTTATCAATGGGGAAGAAAATGGGGGCAAAATGAATTCTGAACAAGTAGAAAAAGAAGCTATAAGGGCATCTGGGTTCTAATCCTGTGTGATGCCCAGAATTCAGTCCCCTGCCACTGACTGTGTGATGGCCAGAGTTCAGTCCCCTGCCACTGACTCTGGGGTTCTAATCCTGTGTGATGGCCAGA
>NW_022196903.1:30951099-30951974 GCF_008632895.1 Mastomys coucha
TGGGGTTCTAATCCTGTGTGATGCCCAGAATTCAGTCCCCTGCCACTGACTCTGACATCTAAGCTGCTGGGTTTATAGAACAAGATTATTAGATTTGACTGTTTCTAAGGACCCTACTTTTTAAAAATCTATAAATGTTTGAGGATGTGACTGAGTCACATACTATTTTGAAGCTTAACAACAATACACCAAGGTTGTATTAATATTACCAAATAATCTGAAGCAGTTTTTCAAGTCTTTTAAAACAAAACTTAGTATACTTTAATCTCCAGATAACTAAAGCACATGAATTAAAAATCATATGTGAGTTTGGACAGTAATGGTGTGTAAATGAAATTCAATAATCTTTGAAAGTGATCAATTCCTTCAGTTCTTTTAAAAATACTACAGAAAAACAAGTAGTTAATTATTATAATAACCACAATCTTGCCTAAATTTGCAAGATAAAGTATGATTTGAAGAGAAAGCAATATTCTTTTCTCAGTAAATTTTCTCAGTAAATTCTTTTAACAATACACATAAAATATTCATTAGAATCAGTCATGAATTAAAACAAGAAATGTTTTTGTTTCTCTGAATGGAAAAACTTAAAGTAATATTTATGAGTTCTGATGAAAACATTGAAATAATATGTCCATATGCAGCAAGAGTAATACAAAATAGAACAAATAGATGTAGGGTTAGTAATCAAAGTATTATTAGCAATCAAAGGAAAAAATGAAACTATGATTCACATTTCTACCTTTATCATCTTCAATAGAATTTGAGTATAGTTAGTATAAGCCAGCCAAAATTTGGAACTATGTCCCCTAAAACACACACACACACACACACACACACACACACACACACATACACACACACACAGACACACA
>NW_022196903.1:30951984-30974347 GCF_008632895.1 Mastomys coucha
CACACACAGACACACACACACACACATACACACACACACACACACACACACATTATGATCAGAGCAGTACAAAGACTAAAAAACATATCCTAATAATACTCTAATATTAGAACCTGTTTGGCTAAGCATGAGATACAATATATTTAGCTGAATTTGTAGTTATTATTAACAGATGGAAATAACTTAAATAATTTTAAAATTATTTATTTAATTGTTTAAAATTAAATTAAAAGTGACAATGTTTACAATAGTACAAAAATAAAACATATTTAGGAATAAGCAAAAATAAGATCATCAGTGGAGACACTAAGGAGAATATTAGTCATTGTCCGTCATGAGGAAATGTGATATGTGGGTAGATTGAAAATCATGATACCTAGAAGATATCTGTCTCTATGTATTAAGCAAAAGTTTAGTTTTAAATTTATCTCATTTTATTTTATTTCTTTTAAAAACCTGACAAGTTGATGCTACAAATTGGAGGAGAACAAAGAGATAAAGTATTGATAAAATGCTGATGGACTTTGTTTTTAAAGCTGCAAGGACGAACTGCAGTATCTGACATCCTGATGTTCCCGCTTGCAGGCAAACTGACTCATGAAGCAGAATCAGCAGCTTAGAAAAGGAATCAAAATTCATGACACCTTGATGTACAACAGAAACAACACTGTCGGGCTGTGAGAAACTAGATGCTAAACATTTGCTATCATTCTGGAGAAAACCAAGAGTCCATTCCTACCCAACACAGTACTAAATAGTATTTTTTCTAGAAAGTTCTGAAAGGCCAGGGTGTAAGACTTTGGTAAAACTATAGAAAACTACTTTAGGATGTAGAGTACAAAAGACTCCTTAAGATGCTCAAGAAATAAAATGTATAAGAAAAGATGAATATGCTTAAGGATGTTTTATTTGATTATTATTTTTTGTATGTGAATTCACTGAAAAACAGCATTATTTGGAAGGCACTTTTAAAACTTCTCAAAGGGTACTGGATGTCTTCATTGGCACAAACACGAAACAGTAGGTTCAGTGGACTACCATTTCACCCTAGGTATAGCTTGGCTGTTGTGTAAAGAGACCTAAGGGCTCTGGTGAGAGTGGGATCTTTCAGACACCACTGGTAGAAGTGGAGATTAGGGTAGATATTACACAGGGTAGTATGCACATGCCTCAGCAAGGAAAGCTACCGTATAATTTATACACATCTCTATGAATAATAGCAGCATCCCAAAGAGATAGCATGCTCAGGTGGCTATTCACAAGGGCTAAGGTATAGAATGGACAAGTGTCTACAGATCAATGAATGGATACAGAAAATGTGCTGTGTGTGCACACTGGAATACTTCTCAGCACAAGAAGAATGGATCTTCATTGTTTGCAGAAAGATTATGCAAATGGTGGATATTACATTAAATGAAATAAAATCAGGCACAGAAAGAAAATCACTGTAAAACTCTATGTGGAATGGCCCAGAACAGTGTTTCATAAACTGTCGAAGTTCTGTGAACCTGTACTGTTAAGAGACATGACAGTACAATTAAATAACATATTCCAAAATAAATCCATGTTCTACAGAAAACACACTTTTCTCTAAAGACTCAATATGTTTTTTGAGTTTCAAGTGATTTATGTATAATTAATACATAACTGACACTCAAAACAGCTCAGTGAACCCAGTGGTCTTACTTAGGCCCAGCAGGCTAGTGAGCCAGGCTGGTTATTTTTTGTATAGTTTTCTAGCTCCTCATTTTGGCCCAGTTAGTGCCACAGCTTCTGGGTTTCAGGCCAGGTATGTGGTTTTGACTGTTGATGTGAGCACTATTTTTGACTTGGCTTGTCAGTTGGCAGTGCCCACCAACTGCTCACACACTAGCTAAGCACAGCGGTTGCCTCTCAGGCAAGGTGCCAAATGTGACATTTCACTACTTTAAATAATCAGACACTTGCAAGTCATCACTGGTGTTTGGGATTCCAATCTCTTGGCAATCTATTGCCGAGAATAGCTCACATAAACAGGACATAAAAAGTGAGAGCTGATAGAGGATTTATTATTATTATTATTATTATTATTATTATTATTATTATTATTATTATTATTATTATTTAGGGGTGTGAGATTGAGTGGAATGAGTGTTCTAATCCAGCATCTTCCATTTCCTGGACATATTCTAATGCAGCTTCTTGCATCTCCTGGACTACCCATAATTCTTAGGGACTGTACAGAATTCAAAGTTGTCTGAGCAAACATTAAATGGCCATTTGTGGGGGCCTCCACAGTCTGAGTTATTCACAGAATGAGTCATTGAACCCAGATGATTTTCACTGTGTTTTCAAACTGTGAATCCCCTCTTTTTAACAAAATTGCTTTGGTGAGACTGAGAATGACAAAGAGGTAAGGTGGTAGGAGAAGAGGCATAGGGTTTTCATGTTAAAAGTTCTCTTTATGTTAAAAATAGCTATTGCTATTGAAAAGGGAATAGAAATACATACAGTACTATATCAGACTTACAAAATACTGACTTGGGTCTGTTCTCCTAAAATTCACCAGGTTGACCTGGGAGGTAATGTCCTGTATCTCTCTAACATCAAAATATCTGGTCATTGTGGTGATAAGTCCACCAGCTGATTATTAAGGGGATAGAATTTGCATTGTCATTAATGTCCAGAAGGTTACAATGGTGTCTTTGAGGGCACCAAATACCTAGTCTGTGTGCCATTTTCTTCAGCAAGGTAGAAAAAAAAATGCCTGAATCTCACCACTGTGAACCAGTTTGAAATTTGGCAATTCAGAGCTTGTTTTTGCCTGACAGCTTTCCCAACATTTATTCCAAGTGTGTTGTAAACTAACTTTGCCAATTAGGAGGCTGTTTAATTTGTTCAGTTCAAGGTCAGTGAAACTATACATAGCTCCTCAAGCAAGTTTTGTCTTTTAGGGGGTAAAGTTTGCTATACCTAAGGATCTGGTACTTCTTCTTGGGCAAAGGTATAGCAAGAAACTTGTTAAGGCATAATAGTAGAGTTAGAAATGTATAGCTAGATATGCTTTGACTGGCCTATAAAATTTTAATTTTCCCCTTACTCTGTTAGTTTTTTCCTAATATATAATTTCACACAATGTATCTTGATCGTATTCACCCTTTCCCTTCAGGCATCCTAGATTCATTTCCAATCTGTCCTCCTATGTCTTTTTTTTTTTTAATACCCCATCAAGTCCAGTTTGTGGGGCCCATACTCTTAGATATGTGACCTTCACTGGAAGGTAGTCAACCCACTAGGGGCTTCCATAAAGAAAACTTGTTCTCCCTCTTTCAGCAATGATCAGTTGTTTACAGCTCCTCAGTTAGGGGTGGGGCTTCATGCTGGCCTTCCCCTTTCATGCTGCTATCTTATCTGCCCTGAGCTTAGGCATGTCATGGGCATGCTGTCTCAACTGATATGAATTCGTAGGTTCAGGGGCCCTGCTGTGTCTACAAAGCACTATACCCTTATTTTCTTTCACTACCTCAGGCTTTTATAATCTCTCTGTCTCCTCTTCCACAAAGATCCCTAAGATTTGGGAGAAGGAGCTATGATGTAGACACCCCTTTTAACACTGGGCACCATACAGTCTCTCATTCTCTATATACCTTGACCAGTTGTGGATCCCTATGCCCTTTGCCATCTATTGCAAATAGCTTTTCTGATAAGGCTCAGCAGATGCGAAAATCTATTCATATAATGTTAAATCTTTAGGAGTTGGTTTAATGTGTTCTTAATATTTTAACATGACAGTCTGACCTTTGACATAAATTATATTTTTGCTTCTTTGAAAAATCAGACAGTGTAGCCAATTACAGGACTAAAATTCTTAGCTATAGTAATTAGCTGGGTCCAGATGGTCATTGCTATCTTTAGGTGGACATCATTCTTCAATGTTTCATCACTTGCCTCCTCTGTTATCTTATAAGCATTTGTCATGGGACATGTGATGTTGATGACTGAATTCTTTCATTGTCCTTGCAAGACTAAGTTTAGCCATTATGACCTAAAATCTTTATTAACTTTCATTTCCAGAATTACTTGCTCCATCTAATGGAGCTCCAGTTATAGACTATTTTATAGTAATGCCTAACTTCTACTTCTTCTTCATTACACCTTTTTGTTAATTTAGTTTTCCTTATAAGAATCAGATGAAGTCCATTATACAGTTGCTTCTTTTATTCTGATACTAGATACCATGGGTCATTGTGGAGTTTTCTGGATTCTTGGTGACCAGTCATTTCCTTTGGTCAAGAGTTTCTACTCTATCAAATCTATCTTCAATAAGAAACAGTAATTTCACCCTTCAAAAAGTTGTCCTTGGTGGGATCAGTTGATGTGAGGAGAATCAACCTCTTGGTGGAATGTGGCTTCCTAAGCAGCTCTGGGTTATTTTCTTCCCAGCCCAGAATCAATATATTGAATAGTTGTATCTATTGGCCCAGGAATTTTTGTAGATGTAGATTTCCATGGAATCTTCTAGCATTAATTTTTCAATTCTAAATATTTCTGGGTAGTTATCTCTTCATGAAAAAGTACTCATAATTTTGATCACTGTCAATGAGAAAAAACACAAAAGAAAACAAAGCAAAAAACAAGTCCAATGACTTTTCCTAGGTGAATTTCTTGTTTTGGCTTAGCATTAACCTCTCTTACTTCTATTTATAGCTTATAATAAAGGTTTTGTTGAACACATTTCTTTTCCTAAAGTGTCAAATTCAGGCTCCTAAGGAATCTGTCATGAGGTTTAGGGCTTTCTGTGTTTGTGCTATAAACAAAAGGACATATGTAAAACTATGATAGAAAATTTGCCTTTAAGACTTAAAATAAATATTCAAGTTATATGCCAGAAACTACTTAAATTGGATAATAAAATTTATGTGCACAAAAGTTTTTCCAGAATTACCTTTAAACAAGTTTCTAGTGACTCAGTTGGTTGAACAGAATAGATATGAGAGCCTGATGTTCTATATCCATTATGGAGAAAACAAAATATTTTCTATATTTCTATGTACTCCATTTTAATTTAAGGTTTGTTTGATGTCTATAAGGTTTAGATTCAGAAAACTCTGTACGTAAAACAACAAAATGGTAACACAATAGTTAATGTGAGAATTATTTCTGGGATTATTATATGACAAGGGCCATCTATGTATGGCCAAACCCAATAGTGGCCAGTTATGGAACTACAAAGATTTTGATAAAGAATTACATTTCTAAACATTTATTCTAAGAATCTTTATTTTTAAAGAGATGGGAAGAAGTAAAGGAAAAATAAAGACACCATTAAAAATAATGGTTTTTACAATATTCTAAATTTGCTAAAAACAACCAATAAATCCAAAAATCTAAGAAAGTCAATGAAGTTCAAGTAGAGAAGACAAAAATAGTCATATCAATTCACAGTTAATAAAATAGCTAAAATCAAGGAAGATCTACGCTACAGGTTATAGTATGAATACAGTTTATATGATCTAATATCTGTCTATTGGTGTTAAGTAAGATGTAGTGTAAATAAGCCAGAATTGTTGTTATGTTTAGTAAGAAAGAAAGTACTATATCATGAATAAACTTAAAAGCCATTGACCAAGTAAAACATTTATGAGAATAAATGCTTGGGCCAAGAAACGAGTATTAATTGTAAGGAGTAGAAATATGGTATGGAATACTATAAAATGAGTACATGTGGATGGCTGCAGGGCTTTGTATTCTATTGAAAATAATCGAATTGTGTATTTAAAATTGGTTAACTTATGATACAAAATTATATTTAATAAAGTTGCTAAATGAGTCAATGAAATAAACTCCTCTAAAAGGCAATATTTAAAATAGCATGAAAAAGCAGACCTAATTTTCTCTGTGTAAAGATAATATTCTAATCACTAAAGGCTCAAATACTAAACACTGAAGACTTAAATGTAAAAGGATAGGAGAGATTAGAGCATTACATCACTCACAAAAATCCTGGAATAATTATTAGTTATTCCACGATATTCCAGAACAAGGAATATGAAGCACACATGATGATTTCATCATAATAAAGTCAATTCCTGATGATAATGTAAACAGCCTTATTGAAGTGACTCTACTGAAGGAGCTACAACATCAGGAGCCAGACATTCTAGAGCAGGAAGAGGAAGCATAACAGTCCAGTTACAGCGAGCAGATCTCGACTCTTCTCAGCTCTTCTTTTGTTTGTTTTTTAGATATATTTATTATCATACATAAGTACACTGTAAATGTCTTCAGACACACCAGAAGAGGGCATCAGATCTCATTACGGGTGGTTGTGAGTCACCATGTGGTTGCTGGGATTTGAACTCAGGACCTTTGGAAGAGCAGTCGGCGCTCTTACCCGCTGAGCCATCTCACCTCTTCTCAGCTCTTACCTTTTTTAGTTTTTAAGAGCTGGAGCTGGTAGACAGACACCATCTTTATTAAAACGACATCTCTAGAAACCTTTACTTAACAATTGCTAAATTCACATTATTTAAGTATAGTTGAAGCACTTACCAAAATGGGGATTGTATTGTGCTGAAAGAACAGAATCAATCCGCTGGAAAAAACAAAAAACCAACCCTGAAATTAGAGGCTGTGGAGATGGTTCAGAGCACTTGTTTCTACTATAGAGGACCTGGGTTTAGTTTTCACCACCTGGGTGTGGTAGCTTTAAAACTACCTGTGATTCCTGCTTTGTGGGATCCAACACCCTCTTCTGGACTCTGCAGGAATCTGAATAACCATGATACCTATGGAGGCAAGCAGGCACACATGAAGACGTATTATTAAAAAGAGAGAAAACAGTAAGTTGGGTGGCTAAGGAGGTGAGAGTAAATCTGGGAGGAATTAATGGAGGGGTTGAATATGACCAGAATGCATTGCTTGAAATTCTCAAAAAAAATATTTTTAAAAATTTTAAATAAAGATATTTGAGGAATTCATCTAGAAATCCACAAAGAGGGGTAAGTAAAATGTTTCTCTATAATTGATTTAACTGTGCCTTTCAAATAGCATGAGCCCAACAATGTCATAGAAAGACAACTAAAGGCCCTGTATATAAGATGAAATGAATATGCAACACATGGCAGATCACAAGTAAATATTCATAGAGATGACCATGACACTAAACATTTGTACATGGAACCTTCAAACTGACTGTATGTACCTTAAAACAGCACAGGGTGAAACTGTAGCATCTCAGGTTTTGAAAGAATATCCTATA
The DNA here is from genome assembly GCF_008632895.1 of Mastomys coucha. Classification (NCBI taxonomy): domain Eukaryota; kingdom Metazoa; phylum Chordata; class Mammalia; order Rodentia; family Muridae; genus Mastomys; species Mastomys coucha. Next base: position 30,959,225 of record NW_022196903.1, read on the forward strand.
ATGTTTACCACAATTGCTGGGCACCCCACTTTCATATCATACCATATCCATTTTTTGATAGGGAATAATGAGAAAAATCTAAAACTAGACAATTTAAGGTCAGACTGAAACATAAGGAAGAAGTTTAACTGGAAGCAAAGAGCAAGATTGGAACAAAGATGAAAAAATTTCAACTCAAAACCTTTGAGTTGGATACTTAGGAATTAGTTCATGCAATCTGCCATGTTGTCAACTCAGAGGAAGTTCACATGACCTTGGTGGGTAGAGAGAAGGCACATGAACAAAACCTTTGTCCATGATAAAACTCTCAGAAGCAAGATAGATTTCCTCAGGCTAATGAAGAGCACCTCTGAAAAAATTTTCAACTAGCTTCTCACCTAGTGGTAAAACTCTGAATACTTCATTCCTAACACTGAAGAAAAGGGTGGTTGCCCCTCCTGTTGGTGTTCAGCATCCTTATGGAGATTCTATCAGCCTGACAACGTAGGAAGAAGGGACAAGAGTCATAAGGATTGCAAAGGAAGCAAAATCATCTACATAATTACTGTATGCAGAAAATACTCAAAAATAGGCTATTGTTCCCAGTTAGTTGTCAACACTGAAATTCAGAAAGTTACAAACTGACTGCATTCATGTACTCTACACAGTTGCACCCAGTAGCAATTCCAATGGTACAGACATATAAAGTGCTTAGGGACTGTATTAATCAGGGCTTAATAGGAGCAAAGGACAGGAAGAATGCATATGCATTATGACGGAGATTCATTAGATTGGCTTACACAGTATGAGCTGTGGTGGGGGTTGGGGTCCCACAGTGTAAACATAGAACAGCCTAAGAATAGGTAGTTGTACAGTCTGGGAAGCTGGGTGCCTCAGCTGTCCCCACCTGACATTGATAGCCTTGAGGATTACTAGAGATCTCCTGGTCCTCAGTCTGGGTAGGGAGGCCAAAGAAGCTGAAGGATGGTAGAAGCAGCAGCAGCAGTAGCAATGGCAGAGCTGATGTACTCACCTGTAAGGAGGAAAGGTAACCGAGGAATGAGGCTACACTGCTTTCCCCTTTCCCTCTTGTATCTGGGTTGCACATGAATGGTGTTATCCTATCCATGTTGAGGGAGCTTCTTTCCCCTCAGTTAACCATTCTGGAAAATAGCATCAGGGACCCACTTGGAAGTGTATCTCTTTGAGTTGATCTCAGAACCCATCAAGTTGACAACCAAGAGTGACCATCAGAGAGGTAAAATACCAGAGCACCTGCAGCATCTTTACAATGAAGATGAATGTGGAAACACATAAGAGATTACCCATTTCCAATATTTATTTTATCTTTTGATCTCTATAAAGTTCTATGTGCATTATTTTTGATCCTATTAAAAATCCCAGTGGGATCCAGAAATGGACAAAATAATTGTAAAATAATAGAGATGAGAGGACATGGAGTAACAAAACAGGATTAGACAACAAAAATCAAGTGGTGGATTCACATTGACTGAATTCCAGACTCATTATGAAGCTACAGTTGGGAGGGTGATTATGATGATTATATGTATGTATATACATGTACATATATACATGTACATATACACACATATATACATATAGATACATATATATTTATATCAACAAAACTAGTAGAACAAAGTGAAAGTATAAAATAGATGTATACACTATAATTCTTCTCAAATAGGTCTATCTATCTTTTATTTAAGAAGTAAGTTGACTCAACATGTTTAAATTAGAATGGACCCAATGCTGTTTAACATATGTTTATGAGAAATGGTTATACACAGAGGCAAATAACAAAATTGCAGTGGATAAATAGAGGGAAGATATGAAAGGTTTATGAGTTAGGAAATACACTGTCAGACCCTTAACAAAGACTCTGTAATGAATGCTATTCTGAAGATAAGACTCAAGTTCAGAACTTATGTTTCTTGTTTTGGAAGATTGAATTTACTTATGGAATACAGAAAGAATTATGTATATACTGCAAGCATGACTTCCATTTCTTCAGCCATATACCCACAAAGGTACTGAAGACACAATGTGATTAAAACTCTTAAAAGAGCTTTTGATGCAGGGCAAACTGAGCCAATACAACATCTTTTATGATATTTAGAATTTTAATGTGTATAGGCTTTATTCTATTATGAAAATGACTTGTTAGCATTATCTGTGCGTTTCTTAAACTTACAGAGAGGGTAGCTTGTAAGGGGACTTAATGACTATTTGATATCCTGTTAGATATGTAAAGTAACTTTTTAAAGGTTAAACAGGGTAATAAACCCAAATTAAGACAAGAACAGAAGGAGGGGGAGGAGGAGAGGCTGACTTAGTGGGAAGGTTTGCTGTAGTTTCATGATCCTGGTGATTTTTGTTGTGGTGGTAAAGAGGGTATTGCATATAAACAAATTTGTAAGCCCATTTTTATAAATGCTTCCCCTGGGGCTTCCTGTGCCTGTCAGCAAGAGGTGGATCATGCAGAGAACTGAGCAGAAGAAAGCTAAGCAGCAATTCACTTTAATCCAGCACTTTGCATTCAGATGAATATGCAAATAGGTTCAGTGAAGTGAACCTGGCTACACTCTCACTTTGAAACTCAAGTTAAATTGTTTTAAATGGGCAGAATGCAGAGTAGCTCATGAGCTCAATTTATCTCTTTTTAGAATCATGTGATTTTGGTGTCATTCTGAAGTGATCTTGATTAATCCATTTGGAAGGACATGCATGGGGGTGAAAGTGTTTGTCTCTTCAGGCTTGTTTGGTTTGATTAGAAAATACATCTTTAAAGTGTATTTGTATATTTAAATAAAATATTTATACAAGTAAAATTTTTATATGCAAATAATTTATAAAAGTTATAAATTTTAAATAAAATGTAACTTTTATAAATATAAAATTATACAAGTGTAGCAAATACTCATAGCAAATAGATGCATGTCTGTCTATCATCAATCGTCTCCCTGTGTCATTTCCTGCTTTACTTAAACGATAATGGTTTTAAATCTTTAAATATCATGATAATTAGATAAATCTCAATTACTTAGCCATTCATGTTTTAATTCTTTTATCTGTTCTTTCTCCATTAAATTTGGTCTACTGATAACACAATTCCAAAGGAGTTCATCCTACTTTGTCATAAATTACCTTGAACAAGATTTTTCTTCCTAATATTGCAAGAAACTGTGCTCTCTCTTCCCAGCTTTACTTTAATTGCTTTCTTCATTCTCTTGCCTCCTCCTTGCTTCTTTGTCAACTCTGTGTTCAGCCAGGAAAAGGAAATACTCTCAAAAGAGAAGAGGACTGGAGTAAAGGTTGCTCTAAGAGCAGGAGATAGGATCCTATGCTATAATTTCTACTTTGTGTTTGCTGATGCCTGGTTATCATCCAAAGAAACTAACTTAATTTGACACAGCTGCCTGAGAACTTGAAGTTGTAAAAGCTTTTTGGGAGATTTTAATGTGTTATTCAAATGGAACATAGCATCACTGAACTCTATGCACAGTGCTCAAAAGAGGTTTGGTGTAATGTAGAGAGTCTAAACTCTGCTCCAAAGAACCCAGTGTCAGTGGTTGAAGGAAATTGGAAGGGTTTCGAAATCTTAAACTATGGGAGAGGTTAGATATTTCAGTCTCTTGCAACAATACCAAGACTAGTGGCTCTCAGAATCAGAAGGCTAAATAAAAATGATTTTGTCTTGTTCCTCTCTGGAAATTTTTCAGGTACAAAAGAAAACACACAACCAAACAAAATCATTTATTGTATGAAATTCATTCCCATTTATTACAGAAACAAAGAATTTCCAGGGAAGAGGTCAGGAACTATGCTCCAAGGTGAATGGAATCAGCAGAAGGCTGGGATGAGTCCTGCTCAAAGCCTACCACTCTTACTTTAGGGAGACAATAATTCTCTTACTTTTGCAGATTGTTCTGTAGACAATTATGGAATCAGTGCACCATGGATAAAAATTCTGAGTGAGAACATATATTTTGTGTGTGTCACAGATGAAAACAGGAAATAGAAACTGGAAGGAAGCTGGTGCAGGGGCTTGAACATAGCAGCTCTGGTATCCTTGGTTCTCTGGCCTTACCAAGAGAGAACTCTGGTATCTTACCCCCTCCTAAATGTGTACCCTGCCTGGAGGCCATACTAAGGGGGTTACTAAAACTCCAGTGTAGAAATTAAGACTACCAGTGTGAATAGCTTTAGAATTGGATCTCTATAGTTTCATGCTGAAATGGACAATATTTATTTCTCAGTTTCAGCTCATCTACTAAAGGAGTTTAGGATTACATCTTCAGAACAGGGAGTGTTATACATGCTTTGATCAGGGCTGAATAGAAGTCTGTTAAAGGAAAAGCTAAATTTCTGGCCTAGGTGCAGAGCTAGGCCAACATTCCAACATTCCAAGCTATGCGGAACCTAAGAGTTAATCTGATTGGGTAGGTCAATCATCTGGCTAAGAAACAACACTTCAGGAGCAGTGACTACTTCAAGCCATGCTAAACAGATAGGAGGTCAATGTACCTTATGCCTTTAAGGTACATTTACTTTCCAGAAAGCCTGTCCTTGGTACAATAGCTTATAGAGCTGGAGCCTTGAGGTTGAGTTAAGCCTGTACACTATTCAAATTATAGAGAAAAGCATCATTTTCCCCTTTTCTTCTTTTGTATAATTTCCTAAGCCTGAATAAACTTTACTAGACAGTCTGGCCTCTCTCTATAGCTACCTTTCTTTTGTGGTGCCTAACTCAATGGCTTTCTCTCTTTGCTCCATCTCCTTCCTCCAGACAGCTACAGAAATGTACTCTTTTCCTATGCCCCATTCCCTTATAAATGCTGATAGACCAGCCCTTGATTTGCATTCTGAATTTGTTTAAAATTATTTTATTAAGAAAATCAAGAACTCAAAATTTCTGGTAACATAGCATATTATTCTTTCTTGGATACTTTTAAAAGTACAGGTCATATATCCATCAACTAAATATTCTTCCAAGAGAAGGAACATAAAGGCCATTAGTTTCAAGGACCAAAAAGATTGCCAAGGGTAAAAGCTCTTGGAAAGCATTCAGAAGACAACCCAAAAGACAAAGGCAGGTACAGAAGCATTGGCTCAGTTTCATGTACATGTTCTTTGACACTGACACTATCAAGTCCATTCTTACAAGTGGGTGAACAAAATTGGAAAATTGATCTTGATATCTTTAAAAAGAAATTGTATTTTCTAGGCTTTTACTAGGCTAAAATAAAAAAAAATTTCCAATCATCTGTCTGTTCCTTTTTTAAAATTTTAATTCCTAATTAGATTGCTTGTGAACACTCTGTCTCTTGTCTAGCTGCTGTCTTGATTGTTGGCAGCTTGACTCAGAACCTCAATTGGAAAATTCAGACTTGACATGCAGAAGGACAAAGTAAGAAAAGCATGGGGTTATAGGTTCTATACAAGTCCTGTTGCTTTATGAGTCTTTCTGTGGGTGGGTAAATAGGCCAGTTGGTTAATAATAAACAAAAAGTAATACAATTTCCATTAAATACCTTCATGCTTACAGAATTGTTTCAAATAATGTATAATAAAACTTTTCTTGAGAAGATACAACACACACATCTACTCACCTCAAATAGAGGATCCATGTAAGAAAATACACATACCACCAAATTTGGTGAGCCGGTGAGTTTTATTGGGTTTACTTAAAAAATGTATGTGAGGGGTTATTTGCAGGAGTAGAAATGATTCAAAAACAGCTGTATCACCAGAGCACACAGATCACAAAGCTGAGAACCAGGAGCAACTGCACACCCCACAAGCAGCTCAACTAGTCGGAGAGTGTTGTTTCTCAGTGTGTCAGTTGGTCTAAACCTCTTTCAGGCAGCTCAGCTGGTTGCCACTTCTTCAAGGCAGCTGCTCTGGTCTGTCTTTGCAGCCTTTCTCCTCTAAGAGTATTCTTAGCAGTTCAGCTTCATTTGATTTGAGCAGGACTCTTCAGCTTTTAGTGCTGTAGTAGGGAGGGGCATAGTAAATCTATTCAGTTACAGGAACTTCCTGAAGCTATTTTGAGTTGTTTACCTTTCTGCTTAAGGAGCTTCCTGAAGGATAGAATGCTTCAATCTCAGAAGAAACTGTTATACAGCATCAAAGATACAGAATTTGCTTGCAAACCTATTCTACTGAAAGGGTGAAATGGACTGAGCAGTGTAAGTCCATTTTTGTTTATGCATTAGCTCTGTGTCTACTGTAGAGTGATTTAAGTATCCTCTTTTCTATACATTAATATATCTTTTGTGGTTCACCAAAGTCAGGGCAACAACTATAAAACCTATTATTATTAGAAGTTAGCTCTCAAATGAGAAAGCACAGTAAATTTGAATGTGAGTGACTGTAACTCATGAGTGTATTTGATTGCTGGGAACTGGTTTGTTGAAAATATTCATTGGGTCAGGAGGTTTGTACAGCTCCATGTGAGTCTATGTAAAGTGGGTATCTATCAGCATCCCCTGATCACTAGGCTCTTAATTCACATAAGTGGCTGCCAGGGAAAGCAAGAAAGGATCAAAACCATGTGGGTATGGCCTTATTTTTTCACTCATTTAGGCATCTAACGAATTCACCACTTATGCAGTACTAAGCATCAACTATATAATGGCAACTGCACAGAACACTTTCCATGAACAGAACTTAACATCTAATAGAGAAAACAAATATTAAATAAATAATCACATAAATAAATGTAAGTTTAAAATGGATTAGTTCTTGTGAGGGCAAGTTCAGGATATAGGTAATAGGAGGATTTGATTTGGCTGGAAGGCATTTCAGGAAGGATGGCAGATATTTTCCCTACGCTCAGAGAAGAGAAACCCTCAAGTTTCTCTGAGTTTGTTGGAGTCATCAAGTGGGTAAAAAATGCAGGTGTGAGATGCATGGGCTCCTAGGACTGGATGGTGGCTAGTGCACTGTGCTTCTGGACTGGGCTGGTGAGATGGCTCAGTGGGGAAAAGATGCTTGCTGTCAATCCTGACAACTTGAGTTTGATATTCAGAACCCAGATGGTAGAAGGAGAGAACTGACTCCCACAATTGTCTTCTGGGGTCCATGTTTGTGTATTGGTGTGTGTGTGTGTGTGTGTGTGTGTGTGTTTATGTATGTGTGTGCGTGAGCCCACATGCCCACATTTGTTCATGGACACACATGTGCAAGCATGTGAGCACACATTCACTCTCCTACATATAAGTAGATAGATGAATGAATGGATACATAGATAGATAGATAGATAGATAGATAGATAGATAGATAGGTAGGTAGGTAAAATGTGAGTCTTCAAAGAATATACCATGCTTCTGAACTTTGTCCTCACCCTCTAATTAGCCTTTCTCTCTCTCATTGTCACTCCTGCTTCTGGTGTTTGCTCCTCACTCTGTGTTCTTACTAATCTTGCATGTGGCATTTCCTCATGAGTACAGAGCATCACTGGAGAGGAGGATCTAGTCATTTTCTAAGTTGCCAAGGCAAACTTGTCTTCTTATGGAACCACTGAGTAGAGTTGTAATTTCCAAAATTCTTTCAAGGTTGTGCTGAAACACACACATACACTGTATTGACTGGGGTAATGAATAAGCACATGGGGAAGCAGGAACAAAGCTTTCATAGAACAGCTGGCTGCTGTATGCATGCAGTTAGGCTTGTGTGTGTCTTAGGTTTTGAGAGGAGTAAAAAAAAATTATGCTTTAAATGAGGTAGGACATAAGCATCTATGGCAATAACATAATGCAGGACAATGAACAGGAAGTAAAATGGATATCAAATCACCCTTATGTGACCCCTCATAAATTGTATAGTAATTCATTTTTACCAAGGAGAAGTAGCATTTAGAAAGAATTTTTATGAAGGAGTACCATCCTAAGTTTGACTAATTTTAAAATGACACTCTTGTACCTACTTCTATGGCTAACCTACTTGTATCTTTATGTTTACAGTGAGCTATTTTGAGAAATGGCTTTACTTTCTTATTTAGTTATTTCACTTTATTGTTCTCTCTCTCTCTCTCTCTCTCTCTCTCTCTCTCTCTGTGTGTGTGTGTGTGTGTGTGTGTGTGTGTATGCTTGAGTGTAGGGACTTTGAAGACCCATATTTAGCCCTTCAGTTAGTTAGCAGTGAGTCTAAAGTTAGATATTAAAATTTCACCTAAGAGTGTTTACTTAGAAGCTCTGAGAATACATTGGATAAGTGTGAAATGATTGACAAGCAGAGAAATGTCATGGAATTATTTGTTTTTATCCATTCACTTACATGCTTTCTTGCTATTGTTGGTTTAGATGTTTAATGGACTAGCAGTTTTTCAGGAATCAAAATGGATAGGTACAATACAGTTTGCCTGCTATGAAGCTTGTGTGATGTAAACTGCCTTTATTTAACCACTTTGCATAACACCTAACAGATAGGAATCAGGACTCATTCCTAAACTTACCAAGTCCCACAATGCTCCTCATGTAATTTTTAGTGTTGGGACTCTATTCCAAGGTCTTGTGCCTTTAATATGGTATCAGGTAAGATTCAGACCATGCCACAAATCCAAGCAATGCTGAACGAGACTCTCTGACCTAGTAAAAGAAACTTGCAGCTAGAAACCTTGTCCACTAAAGGGCAGAACTCTTGAGTTGCAAGCTGTGATCTAGTGCAGTAGACAATGGGATTCTATCAGATGTTGTTTGCTTTGCCCATGCATTTGTTCCAAGCCATAGGCATAGAAGAGTGCAATGAAAGACATGCTTGAAATAAAAGTTGCATAGAATAAAAGTTTTACCTTTCTCTTCTTAGCAAAGTATTTCTTTCCTGAAAAATGTGTTGTAAATCTTGACACCCTTAGAATATGCTGTCTGACTACTGAAGTATTTGTTTGTATTTAATATTGGTTGGAGCAGCAAGGAGAGAGGCAATGTTAGCTCTATTTCCCAACCTCATTATCTTTGTTGACCTAACATACTGGAGGTCTAGGAACCTACCTTGCTAGAGTTGATGAAAATTAAAGCATGAAATAACATTTCAGAGAAATTGTCTAAGGCACAGAACATCAAACCTGGAAATGATTCCAGAGTACACAGTATTCATTTAATAGATAATAAAGCAAAGTCTGAGACCAGGAACTGACTTTTTTGTAAGTACCCAGCTAATCTTAGCCAAAACCAGACCTAGAACCAGGTATCATTTTATCCACCATCCCACCCTGTTCATCAACCTGAGGAATGTTTGAGTGACCCTGGTTCACAAAGTCCTTCAGTGTCCTGATCAGAGATTCCTGATGAAGTGCATCGTACAGATACAGTTGACTCTGCATTAATAAATACTGTGCTTATATCAAGTCAGCTCATCTTCCATTGGATGAAGATCAGTGGGGCTTTTTCACACTGGTACTCATTAGATCTTATTTTTAAGAACGCCTTAGAGATGCATGCTTCTTCACTGCTAGGCTCTATAAGTGGGGAATTTACAATTTGGGCTTACGTAATCATGTTGGTTGACTGATGTTGGTTAAGCAACCTCATATTGATTTAGTTGAGGAACAGAAGATCCGGTCTCGACCGGGGTTGGGTGTACGGGTAATAGTTTTCTGCCCCTTTTAATGTGATGATAATGAACCACTGATGGGCTCTAAAAGTAGATGTTAGACTAGGAATTACAGCACACAATACAAGGCTTATTCAACTTGCTGGGAAATAGTCTAAGTGATGATTCCAAGTGCAAGCGATGGCTTGAGTTGAGAGCATGTTGGTGTGGTTTCATTGTGTAATAATGAACTCTCAGGACTGCTAAGTACTTCAAACCTCATTCTAACCCCTCCGCTAATACAGGCTAGGCAGTTCTTTAGTTAACTGACCTAAACTCTCTCTATCCCTGTCATGCCCTTTTCACATAGATGTGTCCTGTACCTTTAAGGCATTCCCAGTATTCTAGTTAGAGAGACCCTCCTTGAAAGCCAATTTGAACATGCCTCTCCCTGGATTGAAATTCCTCATCAGCTTATGTCTTTTTACATAGGCATCTGTTGGTGTTGCACAGGTGGAGTTCCATATATGGACACATTGTGCCTTTCTCTTCTTCCCCTCTTTATTTGCTTCCCCACATGGGATACTCTCTCTCTGACTTGTCTTCTCTTGCTAAAGTTAAGTTTGCCTTTGTTTGAAGAGACTGGATTTTTTTTTTTTTTTTTTTTTTTTTTTTTTTTTTTTTTTTTTTTTTTTTTTAGAATGAGTTGAATTTCATCAAAAAAAGGAGGTAGGTTTTTTTTTTTTTAAGTTGCACGCAGCAAATTTAAATATTCTAAAATATCCCACCTCCAAGAAACACATAACACATAATAAAATCTGGGCTGAACAGTCAGTAGGCTCCTGATGTGACTTGACCTAAATTCTGTGCTCCCTGGGGAACAATGTAAATGTTTTGCAACATCTTCTCACACCTCGGCCCCCTATGACATTTGGCTTCAAATGCTTATATTCCATCTCCTTTTTAAATGGCAGTAATTTTATACATGACAGCTACTAAAAAACGTGAGGGTGAAAAGATAGAGAGATAGAATATCTTATTTAAATGACAAATGCAAGGCTGTTGGTGAAATCTGCTCTTTATCAATAATTGAGCATTTTAGTTAAAACTTTAAAGCAGAAGCTTTAACAAAGATTAAACAAAGATTGCTTTTTGCTTTTTTGTTTTGTTTTATTTTGTTTTGTTTTTCGAGACAAGGTTTCCCTGTATAGCTCTGGCTGTCCTGGAACTCACTCTGTAGACTACCTGGCCTTGAAATTCAAAAGATTGCTTTTAAAGTCTTGGAAACCCAAGCTTCATTCCACATCAGACACCTTATCAATGACCCTTGCAGGATCATTCAGATCTATTTTCAGCCCATATCAAGTCTCTGCCTCCACTAGCATATGTTGGGGATTGTGAAGGGAATTTTTCTGATTTTCCCACAGAGAACAGAAATCTGCAACAGATTTGGTAAATCGTTCACTCTGGTGTTTCTACAACAAGCACTCATTCTGAAGAGCTAGTGCTCGGAGGCTTTATTAGGACTTGTGAACAGAAGTGCTTAGATGATGAGTCCTATTGATCATCCAATTGCATGAACATTTTCACGGAAACTGACTTGTGAATAGAAGGTACACATGGCATCTGTGTGGTGCTGTAGAATTATTTATGTGTCAATGCTCTGGCTGAGGAGAGCAAGAGAAAACTGAATATATTAGATAACAAATAGGAGCTAACTTTCTGGAGAAGACACTACTGGTCCTGATAGAAACCCAAAAGTGAAGGAGAAAAAAGTGTTGCTCAAGAAGTGGAGAGCCATGGCAGAAAACTTGGTGTATGCAGTAGTTTGGAGTTGTTGAAGTGTAGAGTTCCAAGGAACCATGCTTTCTATAAGGGGACATTTTGGACCAGGAGCTGCTGATGTACATGACAAATGTGACTGATAAGGTATACAAACATTAATTTTTTCTGATATCTTCTGCATATGCTTTTTAAAATATTCTTTGTGAGTTTCTTCTCATTAAAATATTAATATCATTTATTCATGGTATTTTACTGTTATGTTACAGAATAAATTATTGTAAATGTATCCATGATATGAATGACAGAAATGAGAGAAATCTCCCTTTGTTATCTTGATGAGATACTGGATATTTACTTATGTATTTATGTATTCATCAGAAATGAATGGAAGATGAAATTTGAAAGAAAAGAAAGCCCATTGAAACTTAAACATCACATTGATTTGTGCCCGCCTTCACCTGCAGTGAAGATGTGCCAAGCCCAAAGAGATTCTCTGTAGAGATCTTCGTCTCTTCATCTAGGCAGTCAGACAACTGTTAGTCAGTTTTGGAAGCATGGTAGTACTAAGGCTTCCTAAGGGTGATATATTTCACATCCAAGCAGAGAAGGACACACATTTTTTTCAGAAACTTGGTTAAAGATCACAACCCAAACCACCCAATCTGTGATTTCAAGCCAGGAAAATAATAAAAATGTAAAGCTTAGATGTTTGCCAAGTAAAATTGTGCTTGAAATTTCTTTTGGCTTTTGGTATTAGTTTGCCAAAGAGAGTTGACCATAGCCTGGAGAGTTATGGTGAAGTCAAGTCCCATTATCAAGAGGCTTGACCTTGGTTGTAAGCACATTGTTCAAATAGGGAATAATTGCTACCACAAGAATTGATGCTACCGATTGTTGAGGAGCTAGTCTGTGAAAACATTTTGGAAGCTCCAGATGCATGAGCACTGGGAAATGCATGCCATCGATGTTTACTTATGTTTTAACAGATAATTGATCATTTTTGCAAAAATTGGACAAACAGTGCCGACTTGCAGTGGATACTTCAGGCTCTGTGTATGTGGACACTAAAGCAAATGTTCTCTTTGATTTTCATTTCAGTTTTGTAATAGATGATGACCAAATAACAAAGCAAATTACTCCCCAGTTTATGTGAATTTATTTTTGCACTGACAGAAATAACTTTCTTAGATGTGTCATGATTTGGCTGACTTAGAGTTCTCACTCTCTACTTGATGCTCTAGTATAACTGGGCTGCCATTTTATGGACTCTTATGGAACCAAAGTGTAAATAAGCAACTTAAATCATGAATTCAATGCAGGTTTAATCACCTTGAGTCGCATTAGTGCCACTTGGCTCCTGGCTTATAACTTGCTTCTCTTGGATTCTGGGAACGTCAGATGGTGGAGATATAGAAGTTCATTTTGAGTGATGGAGTCTAGTCAATGCTAAGAGGGTGCAGAGTGAGATGTTTTTGTAGGGTCATGTCACTCACACCCCTGACTCAGGCCTTTTAGAGTTTCTGAGCCCTCCTGCCAGACTTATCCCTGTGAGCAATTTGGTGGCTGAGAAGTGACATTTCTATTCAAACAAACTGTCAATGGAGCCAAAATAATTGAGTGGCCTTTGCTCTTTGGAACATGTAATAAAAACCAAGTAATCTGGAGATATTTTTTTCTCTCTACCTTTTAGACTTACAATAATTGTGCTGTTCTAAGATAAATAGGGATTCGAGGGAGAGGAAGTTATCTCAGATTTGGGTGTCCAGTAGCATCATTGATGAATTAATGTGAGCAGTATGTCCACACATGTACAAATAGATACTGTATTCCTCTAGGATTGCACAAAAAGAGATAAGCATAGAAAATAAACTTAAAATCCCCCAATATCTCCTAAGTATATTATATCATCAGGGTGAGCTGCCTACTATTAGGCAGCTACTATTCTTAACTACTATTCTATGTTGCAATCTAATTATTTAAAAGTTACTTTCTCTAGTCATAACCTGGTTATTTCTTAACTGGTGGCAGATAAAGTAGAAGAGTCATGAGAATTGATAAAGAAGATGGTGTCGTGACAGTTCGCTGATTCATTTTGCTGCATAGGTGCAGAATAATTGTTATACACAGCATTCTCCAGAGGATAGTCTGAAAAGGGTAGAAGTTTTGTGTCTCTCCGTATACCCGATCACTTCCCTAAAAAAGTAAGTTTGAATCAAAGATGTGTCTGTGGAGAACAGACATGCCTTAGTTGGAGGTTGCTTTTACAAGACTCAGCTATGATTTTCTTGCATCTACAGGATCATTAGGCATGCCCTTCTATATATCAGGGTGCTTACTTCCATGCAGCTCCTCTCAGAGTAGTTTCCTTTGTTCTCATGTAGCCACCCTGAATTTGATGGGTTTCATGTGGGCTGAGGTTGAACATGACAGACTCTTGTTGCCCCACTGGAACCGATATGGCTTTGAAATTGAGCATATTCTACTGACCTAAATCATGGCTATTATGGATTGCTTTAGTAGGGTTCTACTGCTGTGAACAGACACCATGACCAAGGCAAGTCTTATAAAGGACAACATTTAATTGGGGCTGGCTTACAGGTTCAGAGGTTCAAACCAATATCATCAAGGTGAGAGCATGGCAGCATGATACAGGCAGAGCTGAGAGTTCTACATCTTCATCTGAAGGCTGCTAGCAGAAGACTGACTTCCAGGCATCTAGGTTGAGGGTCTTAAGCCTACGCCCACAGTGACACACCTACTCCAAAAGGCCATACCTCCTAATAGTGCCACTCCCTGGCCCCAATAAGCTTGTCACTGTGGGTATGGGCTTAAGACCCTCACCAAGCTGCCTGGAAGTCAGTCTTCCACTGGTAACCTTCAGATGAAGATGTAGACCTCTCAGCTCTGCCTACACCATTCCTGTCTAGACACTGCCATGCTCCCACTTTGATGATAAGGGCCTGAACCTCTGAACCTGTAAGCCAGCCCGTTAAATGTTGTCCTTTATAAGACTTGCCTTGGTCATGGTGTCTATTCATAGCAGTAAAACCCTAACTAAAATAAACTGATACCAGGCACTGGGGTATTGATGTGATAGGCCTGACCATGCTTTGTTTGGAAGAATGTGGATTTGGAGAATTTGGATTTGGAAAGCAGTGGAATGCTTTAAATGGAGCTTAAGCCCACACCCACAGTGACACACCTACTCCAACAAGACCACACCTCCTAATAGTACCACTCCCTGGGCCAAGTATACACAAACTGTCACATGGACAAAGTTGGCATTATATTTAGGATTATTCTTGAAATTTCATTTTTTTATCTGAGAGGCTATGGGAGTGAATTTTTCTTGATAGAGTTACAGTGTATAGTAAGTATAAAAATTTCTAGTGATCCTTTCTTGATGGGCTCTACTCTCAGTGGTGCAGTCACTTACTCTGTAGTTACAGGTTCTGTGGTCCCTAAGTATTCTGACTGTCATTGATCTTATTGGTTCATACTCATATGCATAGGTTAAATTGGCACAAATAACTTTGTAAATCAGAAGTTCCTTTTCTTAGGGTCTTTGGATTTTTGCTACAAAATATCAGAGTTTGGGCACATAATATGAGAAAGAGGTTTATTAGTTTAAAATCTGGATACCTTGGGGGCTGGTGAGATGGCTCAGCAGGTAAGAGCACTGACTACTCTTCCAAAGGTCCTGAGTTCAAATTCCAGCAACCACATGGTGGCTCACAACCACTGTAATGAGAAAGATTTGGAGAGAGAGAGAGAGAGAGAGAGAGAGAGAGAGAGAGAGAGAGA